>NC_135392.1:10310000-10597500 GCF_051989625.1 Stigmatopora argus | reverse complement strand
CTCCACTTGGATGTTGTCTTAATCCTGAAGCGTTTTGGGAGCTAAGCCTCAAAGTTGGCTCACAGAGACAATTCTCTCAGGCTTGATCTCATCGGCTTCTCAGTGATGGCTCCCAAGCCAATGTTCTCGCCTATTGTTGTGCTGTGACTTGTGTCAACTCCCAATTTATCGCCCTGTGAGTGGGCAGGTTTTTATTTATTTATTTATTTTTTATCATGAAAGCGTTCGCTGAGCTCTTTTTCCTCCCTTTCCCGCGTCTTTGCTCCCACTCAGCTTTTTCTCCCCTCGCTGTTCTGCTCTGTTTGGCAAAATCACAGCTTTGACACACCGTGGTCACAATTCACAAGGGTGATTATCTCACCCACATTTAAATGTTGTTTTTGTTAGTGACGTAAAAACAACTTGCAACTCAACTCTCCCGTGAAGTCAAGTTAGTAAACAGCAAGTTATCCAGGGTAAGTGAGAGCAGTATTTGTAATTCATTATTTGACACAGGATTACTTTAGGACAAAGGTGTGGGAAACAGAAATGATGACTGCATGGATTATGACCATAAATTTGGATGTGAAATTATCAAAGTCGTCAACAGAATTCCTACTAGCAGCAAAACCGCAGTCATGGATTATACTGTATTTAACGTAATGTGTGTGACTATCTGTCACAGGCAAATACCCCCATTCAGACTACACATAATTTCCAACAGTCCAAAAAGATGGAATTGTGACCACTCATGACTGTTGAATATTCATAACTCTGTGGTAATGGCCATTTTTATAATCAGCAGAGATGCGGTTGGAGATGGATCTGGGTTAATTATGTGGAGCAGTTGAAATTGCATTCTTCTCTGTCCTGAAGAAAGAATGGGGGATATTATGTGACTGGATTACACAAGGGAAAATCAGGCATTCTTCTTAGTTAACCCACCGGATTTGGAGCCAGGAGTCTTTTTGCTGCTTCCAGGACTTGACTGGGTGTCAATTTGGAGCCAAGCTCAACCAGGCAGCTGGGTCTGTAGAGCTCAAGATAGAGGAATGCATGTCCCTAATCCTTCCGCGGCTATGACCCACTTAACCCTTCCATTGTGAAAGGCTTCAGCCGTTCCTCGTGTATCCTTGAGTCCCTTCACTGGGATGCCAGGTCCCCTTGTAATTGTTTTGGGGAAAAGGATTTTGCGTGTATGTTGTTCTTCATCGGTTTGAGTAATCATACCATTTTTACACCAAAATACCAGTAAGAAAATGCTCATTACACACATTCCTTCAAAATGGAATGCATAAATCCTCACGTTAAAGCAATTTTGTTGTTGTAATCAATGCACGAGGAGCTAAGCATGGTTAATTAATAACTAGAGGTGTAAAGATAAACTGATTTCAATTGGTTATCAGTCTCAATGAATGATGAGCTAAAGATGGTTAATATCTAGAGGGCTAAAGATAAACCCATTTAAATGGGTTATTGCTCTGTGATGTGTGAGGTCCGAGTGCAGCAGTCTGTGAAGGCCTGGTAAGGTAAAATAACCTCTGGTTCAAAGCACCTGGATTTACAGCTATGAACCGGTTAAGTGACCTAGCAGCTTCACTTGCAAGACTAGTGACATCAGTTGTGTTAATAGAACATGTGAGAGCAGCCACCAGCAATATTGCGGGTCTCAGGGGGTGCTGAGGTTCCTAACCCTTATTTCAGGGGAGACTTAAATAGTAGGCTCACATTCCACAGACTATCTCTGAAGCATGACTCGCATTTCATCCAACAATGCTGGGGACCATTGATGACAACATTGTCAGAATGTGATCGAAATCCATTCATTATCTGTCACACTTATCCTCACGGGGTTAGTGGGATTCCCGGCGCCTTTGCCATCTAACTAGGGATAGAAGGTGTGGTATGCCTTAAACTGGTTGCCAACCACGCGGTATGCCTCAAACTGGTTGTCAACCACTCTTGACGAAACACCGATAGCCCATGTTGACTGTGTGATCAACATACCAAGCATGTTTTTGGGAGGAATCAGAAGTGGCAGGGAAACTGCAAGTTTCACAGAGGGGTGGAACCTGAGTTTGGACCCTTGTGCGATGATAGATGAGCTACCCAGTCAATTATAACCAATGTCAAGGACTTTTTTATTTATTTTTATTTTTTAATTAATTTATTTACACACCTAAATTGTTAAAAAGAGGGGTCCTGTGCTAAAGAGGATCAGGAGTGTGTTGGTTCAGGAAACGATCTGAAATCCAAGGAATTGTTGTGATGAAGGTGCTTCTTCCATATCTTTCAGTAGAAATTTGGCAGCCATTCCTCCTGAGGCATCAATCAGCCAGCCCAACATCACTGTAAACCGTTCATGTCGCCAGACTTGTGCTTCAAAAAAGAATGGCCTGTCATTTCTATGGTTAAATTCAATCCCATCCACTTGAACATGCATCGACAGGGATCCATCGGGACGAGTGTCATTCATCACGCTTCAGCTGCTGTTGTTGCCGCGCATAGTGGGTTGTGTGTGAGTGCGCGGCAGCGGCTCAGATTTGTCTTCAAGACGCCCGGGAAAGATGATGGGAGCGCAACGTGATCAGCAAAGCAATGGAGCATTTAAGCTTGCATCAGACAGTGTGAGATTATGATTTCCCCCCACTTTTTCTGTCTATTTGAAAGAAGAGCAGAACACATCTGTAGCTCTTTTGTCTTTTTTGCCCCCATTCTCATCGCTAGATCACCTCACTGAGCTTCAATATTGGCATTTTTTGGATCACAATACATCGTTGTACACCGTAAAACAAATGATAGGTAAAGCCTTGTAAATTCCAGTGCACATGTCTTTGACACTGTGAAGCTGAGGTCATGGCACATAGAATCTATACATGTACTGTTGTTTATCATTTGTGCCAGGTCGCTCCAGCTTGCTGCATGTATTAAATAAATAAATCCCTTCATAATTTTCAGACAGAGCATAATAGATTCTGTGTCAAATTAATATACACTTCAAGGAATACTGTACTGTGTTTGCAGCATTGACTTATTTAAAGTATGAATTTTTCAGAATGTGCATAATAGTTTAACAACAGTACAGTATGTAAACATAAGTTTTTTTTTAATAAGGCCATATATTCTAGGACAATACATAAGTAAAGGAAATGCAAACGGAATACAAATAGGGATTTACTTTACTTGTTTTCCACAACATTATATGGTTCATGCAAAATAGCTTCAAGAAATGTTCTGAAATATAAAATGGAACATTATCCAAACAAAGTAAATGACTTTGATGACTGTGCTAATTGAACCACTCAATTCAGGTCCATTGTTTGTCATGCAGTTGTGCTGATGCGTCCGCAAGGTCTACCTAACTATTCTACATTTCTCTTCAGCAGCCTAATGAATGTTTTGTTGTGGCTGGCATTTAAAGTACAAGCAAGAGATAGCGTCTATTCTGATTATTTCTATTTGTGCTGTGGGCTCTGTTTTGGTTGTCAGTTGATGCTGCCCACAGCATCCAATCATTTTCTTGTCTGAGCTGCACAAATCATTACAAAGAGAGGTGTTCAGTAAACTAATTATCTTCTCTTTTTGTTTGGATACGCCTGTATGTCTTCAAATCAAGCTACCTTGTGAAAATTAGTACTCACTGACTTGAGCTGGCTACATTTAGATATAGTATTATCAACAATCCTCTATTCCAGGCTCATTTATTGCATCTGCATTCAGCATCTTATTGACTCTTTAATAATAATTTGCTGTGCTGTTATTCATTGTAATGTTTAATTTGAATAAATGAATCAAATCTCTGATATTAAGTAATTTGCCTGTGGTTCATTTTGGCTATATCTTGCTTGGACATGCCAATAGAATCTGGGGATTCGAATCACAAACCATTATGCACATTTATTCTACTTACTGTATTTATCTGTTTAATGTATTAGTGGCCACACTGTTGTGAAGTATTTACCTTATTCAAAAGACAAGTGTAGAGAATTTGCAAAGTGCCAGCAATCTTAAAACCATAAAGAGCAGTCTCTCACTTTATCGCTGCCATTTTATGAAATGACTTGAGGCTGAAGATGATTTTATTGCCAGAATGTGGAGACTGCACTGCTTCCTGCCTGTTTTTTTTCTTTCTTTCTTTTTAACTTGACTGCTTTTATGAAGTGTTTTTTAATACTGTGCCAAAATGAAGCCACTGAGTTTTCAGAATAAGGCTTGCTGTCATATTTGGCCCCTTTATTTTTATTTTGTTATTATTATTACTTATTTCCTTATTTGGTTGTCTGTCTTCTAGCGCCCTGCGATTGGCTGGCCACGAATTCACGTTGTCCACTGTCTGGTGCCTGAAGTCAGCTGAGATAGGCTCCAGCACCCTACCACCACTCTAGCGGGACAGAAAATGGATGAATGAATGAAAATGATCTTGAATGGGAACCGCCACCACTTGTTGAAGGATGATATTCATTTCAAACAAAATAAGAAAATGGTAAGATACCATGCATGACTCACTTCAGCAAAGATGAACCTCAAATATTACTCATTAACTTTTTACTCTGGAGACATAGCCATCTCATACATTTTAGTGAGTCTATTGCCTTCTCGTGTATGACCTAATGAAGATGTGACCCCTGAACAGCTTGGCCACTCAGACGCAGAAATGCTTCCACGAACATGCAGGCCAGACTGCCAAACAGCTGCTGCTCACCCAACCACGACGATTCCTCGCTCAAGCAACATGCTGCAGGGAGAAGCTGGACAACTCTAAGTAAGGTCATTTGGTACTCGCATGTACTGTACCAATATACAAAAAAAAAAACATACACACGTAGCAAACATTCACAGTAGTGAAGTAGCCAAATACACAAAAGCAACACATCTGTTATTTTTCATTCCACGCAACACATCTAATATCGTAGAAATAGCCAAAAGTATACCTGGCTATTACATATTTTGAAAATGTAAAAGAAAAAAAAGTAACTATATCAAAGTATGGAAATAATGACAAGATCCACACATTTCTCATCAAAGGTGAGATTTTCTTTTTTTATGGTCCATGGACATACTGATGTTTACAAATAGAAGTGTAAGTAGAATGGGCAGGAGCCTATTACAGTAGACAAGACAAGTGCAAACAATTTACGCATTCCACACTTTCCTCTTTGTTGTGTGCAATCATGTTAAGTGAACCATGAGAGTCCAGTTGAGTATGTGAGCAAATCAAGAATCAATGTAATGATGTGGCCCATTAAGTTATGAAATGAGGTTCTTCACAAATTGTTTTGCCTCTCGTAGGTTTTTGAATCGGGTTCCCCTGTAATGACCTCCAAAGACGAACGCCTCTATCAGCAAGTCAACTCCATGTGGCTCTCTGCTGGCTAACGTATAGAATATTTATCAGTGAAAGGCCAGTCTTGACAGGGTTGAGCTGAAAGCTAAATATTCATGCAAATCTGTGCCGGTTAATTTTCAAACGCCATATTCACGGACCGGCCTTTGAGAAGGGTTGTGGATAAGTACAACAAAATAAAATGTTAGGATCTAAATAGAAACTGCGTCATTTCATCAAAATAACAATTCACTATTCTTATCCATACCAATGCAGTTCATTTCTATATGTAGAGGCCCTCAATAATTGTTCCTGGTTGTTTTCCGAGAAAGTTCTTGCAAGACTTGCTTTTACCTGTCAAAGTAGTTTTGAAGGCTTCAATGCTTCATTGGTGAGCCAGTCGCTGCATATTACACATCACAGGTTGGTGCGCGGGTATCAAGCATGCACCCCTAGCCCCTCCTTTCCCCATGAATGCCACACACACACACACCCACACGTAGATAGCAGAAACACACCGGGCATACAAATTTTCTGGTATTAATTGCATCAACACTGACTGAAGTTAATGTGGTGTGACGGTTGTAATTATAAACATAATATTGAATGCAGTCACCCTATTATGATTGGGGACACATGGGAATCAGTAAGCAATCATGTCAGCTGCTTGATATTTTAAACATTGTCGGACAGCTCATTCTTACAAAGTACAAATACCTTCTTGCCACTTCCCACCACTGCATAAAATAGGCTATATGCTTAAAAGCCATATGTAAGACTGGTGGCTAAAATAATACAGATCTTGCATTTTTCTCCTTTAATGATCTTATACATTGTCACAGGACTAACATTGATAAAATTTCATGGGCTTTTCATAAATAGCTCAAACCTTAGTTCACCAATGTGAAAAGAGTAATATGGATTGTCTCATGTTCTGATTACACTAGGTGAAACAAACAAAATTACAAACTTTTAACATTTATATACTGTACTGGAAATGTGAGATGGTAAGCTTCAAACCAAACCTTTATAATTTGAACATAATGCGATATAGTGTTGTACCAAACCTCTCAATTCATTCAAATTGATTGACAACTCATCCTCATTATTCAGAATGCATAGTATTTTTCACATTCGTCGAAAATCCATATATATATATATATATATATATATATATATATATATATATATATATATATATATATATATATATATATATACATTCTGTCATTCAATACTTTGAGTGATCGACAACCTTACTAAAAACAGAGAGGCACACACAGAGATATTCACCGTATACTTGTCGACAAAGTGTGTGCTTGCTCTGAAATACTGTGTATCAACCAAAATGAATTCATTTTGATAGTCTCTCTTTAACTTTTTGTACATACACTTAGTGGCGTGCACAAACAAGTACACACTCAGATGGCGGAATCCACCCACTCCCATTCAGTTTTTTCTCGCTTTTAAAGAACTCTGATGACTTGTCGCTTATCTTGAGCGCTGTGAAGATGCGAGCCACTGGGAGAGGAATATGCAGGGATGGCACACAAGCCAACTCCATTTAGCTGACAGGTTCACTTTGAGTCACGTTAAACAAAGCTGAGCTCTATTAACATCCATTCAAATTGAAACAAAACTCACTTGTGCCGATCAGATGTCCTCATACACCTTTAACTTAACCACTATCTAATAAAAAACCCATCACACACTTGATATAAATTCATGTTAACAAATGTGAAAACTTTAATTCACTCATCTGTGATCTTAAGAGGATAAAAAATAGTTTCCCATTGAGGCGTGTATTAAAAGGCTATGGTCTCCAATAGCTGGTGGCTTCATCGTTCTCGGATTATGGTTATTCTACCTTTTTAAACATCATAAGACAAGTATATGGACTTGCAGCCCTAAATCTTTGGTCATATCAGCCATTTCCATTTACTTTCCTGAAAAACGCTCTTGTTCTCATCTCTTAAAATATTTATGTTCCTCTCCATCTTCATTTCTTACTCCCAAAGGTGTGTCTGCATGTGTATGGGGGTTTGTGTGCGTGCAGCTCCTGTGAGCATTAGCTTGTGTCCGGTGTTTTTAAGTCCTCGCCTATATCTTATATTACTTTTCTCCAACCCATTCTATCGCTCCCTTGTGGCTTTTCAATTCCCTCTCACTCTTTTGTCAAGCCAGTGAGGACAATTAATATTTCCATTCAGAGGTGGGTAGTATCAAACTACATTTCCTCCATTACATTTAGGTGAGTAATTATATATACATTAACGTACCCTCATAGAAATGAAGTCTGTCTATTTATAAAATTAAATAGAGTAGTGGAAAAGGTTTTCTATGTTGTTGTTTTTTTCGGGTGGGGATCTATTTGTACTAAAATGTACTTTCTCATGGGTTTTGCCCAAGACTAATCCAATAATTAGTCTCATTTTATAGAATGGAGCAGTTGGCAAACTACGATTAACAACCTTAATCCAATGCATTTGCAAAGACATGGTTTTGAGTGTTTATGTTCTTTTGTCTCTCCATTTAAATGCAAGATATGAGCTTTAGTCATCAAGAGACTGAATCCCTTGTCTTTCAAACCTCTCCCGTCAGTCTTGTATAGCTGAGTGTGAGATGAGTCACATGTCATCGTACCGAGTGCTCACAATTCTCAGGTAATTAGAAATGATGCTAGTGTCAGCGGAGGGATGGTCCAAACCATCCCTGAGCTGAGTTACATAATTCAAATATCATTCTCTTCTCCCGCTCCTCTTTAATCCGTTATCATTGCCTTGTCCTCTGGCACACTCTCCCCCGCTTCAAACAGATCAGATTTCTATTTCTCTATGTTCCAGTGACATCGCCTCTCCGTGAGAGACGACTTATGGGATTCGAATAATAAGCAAGTCACCCATCATAACATGGCATTCTTGGGAAAGGCTAAGGGGTGAAAATTTACAATACGTATATAGAAGCTAGTAACATATATTTTTTAAATCTTCAAATCTGCATTATTCTATCACGTTTTTTTGCTTTGGTTAACGAAGAAGCTGGTGGAAATATAGAAAATAAATACATAGTACGTACTTTCCTTCTATTTTTCTTTCCTTTTTTCTATGACTTCATTTTGCAATTCTGGAGTACAGACAAAGCAGAATGTCCTGTAATATGAAATGGAATGCCTTTTCCCCCTCTGCACATATGCGCTACCAATGTTGGTGAAGCGCAAAGCTGATATTACATCTAAAATCCCTCAGATAGCAGATGGTGACAAGAGTGATTCCAAAAGCAGACCACAAAAAAAGACATTTTCACAGGCTCCTGTGAACAATGTGTCGATGCAACATATTGAACTCAACTGCCCGCGAACTCTATTTGCAGCCAGCTATGAGAAACGGAAATGGAGTGCACCAGATTGTTTTTTGCAACCTGAATGAGGGAACTTTCTGGCTCAAGACTGATTCTGTATTAGTCAGGTTGAGGTGAAGGAGAGTGGAGAATATGAGTGGAGAGATGAAGTTGACCCCAACCTTTTCATTTCTGGCCCTTCTTGCACACTCTGCTCAGCCTTGCAGGCACTTCCTAAACAAGGAAGTGGAGCAACATATAACTCCAATCATATAGAAGGAGTCACTTCAGCTTCTATCTTTTTCCCACCCACTTGTCTTCCTAGTGATTCATTGCTCACTTGGACTCGCTGGAGCACAGTGTTTGCACTTTCTGTCTTCGCTCTCTTAAACCAGCACTTGTGTGTACACATGAAAATGAACTGCTAGATATTTCACTTTAAGATGAGTTGCCGATTCTCTTACTTTTCCCTCCTCTTTTTCTACTCCCCCAAAAAGAGGGTCAAATCTTAGATGTATTGGAATGTTTTCCTTCTTCGCCAAACTGTTTGTTAGGAGGAATGGAAGAGAGTGTACATACCCAAGAGAGTCTGTTCAGGCGTAAAGGACCCTCTCAGCCCAAAGCCAAGCCGTGTCCATCCAACAGAGCGCCCAGACGGTGTGATTCAACCCTCCTGAAGCCTAGCCAACTCTTGCTCACATGCACACACATGCACACACGCTCTTCGAAAAAGTCTCAGACGTACTCGCTCCAAAGTCACCAAAGCAAGGCCACCCAAGTGGTGGCAGAGAGACAAGGAGTGGACAGGGTGATCGTCAAACCTGAAGGCAAGGTCACCTTCACTTTACTCAAAGCATGCAGACATGATACGGAGACTGACGAGGGTACAGGTTAACTTCGACTTCTGACAAACTTCTCTTGAAATAAATTCAACTCCCTCCAGGGCAAACGCATAAATGGATGCATGTATATGAGGCAATGGTCATGTTTTGAGTATTGCATGCATGATTTAGTGGTAGATGAAAGCCATGAAGGGTTCGCAAGATATGAATTTAAGTCGGGCATGGTCAAACTATTTCACAAAGTGGGTTCAGGTTTGCATTTTTACTAAAGAAGAGGACACCTTTTCACCAATCTGGTATTTTGCAAGGGTACTTGGTTGATTGTGGTCAGTTGCTGCTTGTTCAGCAGAAACTTCATTGCTTAAACTGTCGGTGCTGGATCCATTCTAACAAAAAACTGATTCGAGCCATCTGAGTCATTTTTCTAGGACTTTTATAGCCATGCACCCACCACCGATATTCCCTGACTCTGATTGCATACCTTCATTTCATTCATCCATTCATTTTCCGGACCGACTATGGACACCAGACATGGAACACCATGAATTGGTGGCCAGCCAATGGCAGTACCTTGAGTTCAGTATGTTTAAATTAAATGATTGTATTTTATGAAATAAAAACGGTGTGCTTGATCCAATAATTTGACTTGAAAAGAATGGAATACGTAGTTGACCATTCAAATATGTTTAATTAGTTTTAATCAGAGTGAATAAATTGTAGGAGACAGTAATATACTAACCCTGTGTTAGGTGGTTCAAAAGGTAATCTTTTCATCAAGTAGCCATTATCCCAATGATATTAATATAATTTGATGATTTTCATCTGGCATTGCACAGTGTATTTCTAATTACATCCCAGGCTGGCCAATACTGTGGCCAGAGGAAATTCATTAAAGATATGCAGGGTTGTAAATCCATTCTTTTCTCACTGTTTTTTCTTGAATCCAAACCATCCTAATGTGGTTAAACTATTTTTTTATTTACAGCGTATCCATTGAAAGTATCATCAATGGCATGTGATGCCATGTGGTTTTCTGTTGGTGCTCTTCTGTGGGAAGATTTAAATTCATGCTTGAGCACCCGTTCATCTCTGCAGGCCAACCACGCATCTGGTAAGAGCAAAAGTATCTTATGCATTTTAAAAGAAAAATCTTTCATGCACATCAACAGTTTTCTCGAGTTTCAAGGTTTTTGTTGCGCTGAAAACAAGAGTTTTTTTTCAATGTTCTCTCTTTCAAAAATAACCATATGCAAAAACATGATTATTTCTGTTGTAATATTTGTATTAATAATTGCAGTCTTATTGTCAGTTACGTTGGCTTATAATTCAAGAGTAAGATAGCAGAGGGCCGACTGCACAGTACATACACTTATGTGTTATATGTGAAGTGCCCAAGGCATTTTTACGTGTGTTTGCCTCATAGTTAGGGGAACTTATGCCTCCTAATAACATACTTACTCACACTCAGGCTACTTGACGGTCTTGGTAAAAATAGCTTCTAAAAGAGCATAAATGTATTTTCTATTCATTTTCTCATCTTATTATTTGATATCTACAGGTTTTAAATGTTTTTTTTATAAACACAATGATTTAATACAAGAAACAATGAAACGTAGAAAGAAAGTAAGGAAGGTGCCAATATAATAAAAAAGAGGGAGGGCAGGGGCTAGTGTGACAAGCGACATAACGTCCTTTGAGATGCATTTGGACAGAGTGAGCATCTGTCAAAACAAGGCAGCCTCAACGGCCGCCTCACTAATGGCTCTAGACGTGAGCGACTAAGGGGGAGGAGAGACGAGGTGGTGGCACTTGCACATTCAAAGAGACACACAACTGCTACAGCTTGTGAGCACACTTACAAGCACACACACACACACACACACACACACACACACACACACACACACACACACACACCACTAGTATTCACTCTTTCAAACAAACAGCACCAGTCTGATATTAAGTATCTCAAAATGATTGCACTAGTATTGTTCCTGAACATAATTATTAAGACTTACTATTATTACTTTTAATACTATTCATTCTATTATGTTTTAGTGTAATGAATCTACTGTTATTTATATTAGTATAGTTGTCAATATTTTGTTTATGCTGCAGTGGCAAGTGAATAACGAACTATTCTATTCTATTTACCAGTTGTTCATGTGTGTGTTTGTTCGATATTGTGCTGTACTCCAAGTTGTGTGTGTTTTTGCTTGTCAGATACTAGCTTTCATTATTCACTGTGATGAATAGGAGATGGTGTCACTCACTCATCTGAGTTGTTTCAGTGTATTCTCTTTCTTTCGAAGACCATTAAGCTCTTGAATTATTTGAGTCGAAACACGGATTGCTAGACAAAGCTTGTCACCGGCTTCATTAGACTTCAACAAAAAACTCTATGTACCGATCGGTACAAAAGAATAAATTTTAAAATATGACATTTGATATTTTGTTATGAGAGAATGCTATGCTAGTGCTGATTAGCCGTTTTCAACCAGCACTCAGAAGACTTTATTGGCGATGCTTGACGCCATTAGAGAAAGACAGGACCGATAGCCATAGTCAACTCCGATAAAACTGCATTGCTAATGCTGAAAGCTGTAGCCCGGGAATTTTTGTGTTGTCTTCATTTTCCATACCACTTTCATTCAAAAGGAAAAACAATGTGTTTTACATAAAAAGTTAAACATAAAATAATAAAAAAATAACACATTTAAGAACAGTGATCATGAATAAAACAGTGTACTAAATAAAATGACTAAGAATGTCCAGTGCAAGTAAACCATTTAGTATTGTTTTGAAAGTTTTTTAGCCTAGATTTAAAATCAGTAAAACTTTGCACCTGCTTTACTTTTGTTGCCTGTTTATTTGTGTGTAGCACAAAAATTGAATGCTGCATGTTTGATTTGAACTCTGGGCTCCACCATCTGACCCAAATGTAAAGGTCTCTCAGCGCCTTCGCTCTATATTCATTCATAAAGGTTTTAGTTATCCATGCACGGACCAGTTGGTTATTTATTTATTTCAAATTGTTTGTTGTCTTTTGCTTGGTAACGTGCTTTATATAGTTTTGTTCAACGCTGACGATTCATACAATTGACTGGCTTTCTGTTGTTGCTGTAAAACCTCATAATTTAAACACACCACCTCTCTTTCTGTTTTTCCTGACACAAATGTGTACATACACACACAAAGAACATTGTATGGTGTGTTTTTGTTGGGATTTTGACAAACAACAACAATGACCTTTAAGAGAGGCGAGCCAGCAAGGCTGTGATCACAGGGAATGGAAACGGAGCCAGAGTGAAATGTCAACCGTCCCAGTGGTCTTAGTGCTGACGCAAAACTGGGGGAGAGGAAGGGAGAGTTAGAGAGGGCGAGAGAGGGAGGTAGGGAGAGGGAGTATGCATGTGCATGTGTGTGGTAATTGCAAGGAATTACTTTGTGTGTAGACATTTGTTCAATTCACAATCTGAGCTATAGCCAACTTTTGAGGCTTTAAAGTACAACCCTTGCTTGCTTTGCTTCACCAAGCAAAAAATAAGGTACACGTATATGATAATTTTTTACAATTTGGGGGAAACGTTTCATACTAGGAGACTTGTATATTCCATGAAAGTTGGCATACTTTTTAAAGCACTACTCCCTCTATTATGACGAATTTAATGGATTTTTCTGTACTCAATAGGATTTTATCAGAACTTTCCTACACATAATTAAATAGGTTAAGATTGTATTTCTCATCGTTTCAGCAACTAAGTTTTAGTTAACGAAATCCCCAAGTTTAAAATTATGAATTAAAGAAAGAAAAAATACCAAAAGTCATCTGGGATTCTTCAGAAATAAATGAAACAAATGAGTTTTTTTAATTGATAATAATATTGTACCATTCATTATGTCATATTAGCTCTTAGATGCAAAAGTAGGCCAAAAAATGGCCCTGTTACATTTTCTTGAAATGCCTTTGTAATGATTTTTCATCATTCTAGGAACTCCTCTAGAAATGTTTTTGATATATTTCCAACTTGATATGACTCACTTACCCACTGAGCGAAACAAAGGATAACAAAAATAGAGCGCCTTGTAAATATTTCTGAGTGTTAATTGTTTGATGTCATGCTGAAATATGAGTGTTATGTAGCCTGAATGTTGCAATTGAAAAGAAACAAGGAGTGTGTTTGGTTCGGTGTTTTCCTCTTGTGGATACTTTCCCAAATCAAAGTTTGCGTAACTATTAACAAACAAAAGCAATCAGAATTAGATGACCCAAAAGTGAACGCGATCACGGAATGTGACTTACCGCGGTAGTTTTAGTTAGCGTGTGTTTGCATGAGTGCATGGGCTCCTGGGCTGTATTGATATTTGGAATGTGATTGACAGGGGAGAAGTCTATTAGGTGAGATTGTTAACAGAGTTGAGCCTGTTATCTGCTCCAGGCAGCCATGAAAGGGGATGGCTGATTCACAAGGAAGCTATTGAGAGTTTCAGAGGTGTTGTATGAGCGATTTGGGCCCCGGCCCACGTCACACTGATCCAGCGAGCTGAGCTTGTTCTCAAATCCGTGCTGATCAATGTGCTGTCGCATTCTTCTTTCTTTACCTGGGCTCTTTATCAGCATCTTTATTTGACTGTTTCTCTGTCCACATTTTCCTTTACCCACTTTAAGCCTCTCTTTGTTTGTACTTTGCAAAAAGAGCATTTTTGTCCGTCAGCAACACAACTTACAACTCTCCTTTTGTTCATTTTTTTAAAGAAGATGAGAAACTTTGCTTACATTGAACACAACTTAATCCTCACAATTAGCACTTTTATACCGTCAAGCCCAAAAGCAAATAAATTTAGCTGATTTGCTTACACTCTACTTTCCCTTCTTCTTTTATCTACATGAATATTTTATGTCCCTTTGCTTTATGTTGCTTGTGAGCATTAGCCGAAGAGCCGCCACCAATCCCATTAATTTGCGTGAATACAAATATAGTTAACACAGTGAAAATGTTCCTCATGGTAAAATGGACCCGCTGTAAGAAATTTGTCTGCAGGGGTTGCAAACTCTATGACCAACTACAAATATATGGAAATAACCAGCGAGAAATGTGTGTCCATGCAATTTTGTTTGAGTGCAAAGTGAACTCTTTTTGACCTTGGTTTTGATTCACGAAACATTGCCGCAGGGAGAAATTTGTGTGCACGTGTTTGTATTTGCGCTTGCGCGAATGCATTCACTGTAATGTGCTAGGTTAACCACTGGCTAAGGAAAACAAAATATGACATACAGTCCTATATTCTGCCAAAAACACTCCAACACACATCACATATATTAATGTGTGAAACAACACGGAGTATTTTAGAACATATTCCCAGCGGCTGTCTGCTAAACTCATTGGCTTTGAGAGATGAGAATAACTTTCTGAGGGAGATCTAGAGCAATGTTTCATGGCATAGAGATAATGTTTGTATCCTTTGCAGAAGCATAGATGTGTCTGTAGATGTGGAGAAATATGGTATGCACGTAGCATGTAAACATGACCACAAAGAAGTGAAAAGGCTCTTGATGAAAAACTGAGAAAAATATAAAGCAATACCTAGCTGTTTTAGTAAGAAGAGAAACAAGTGATTCTCAAAACTGTGTCAATTGAGATTAGAATGCATGATAATTAAAGAAATATAAATATTATGCATTTCATTAGGCTCAGTAAACGTTCTAAAACCCCAATTCTTGACGATAAAAAATCCTAATTCCATCTGTAGTTGAATAAAAATTGTAATAATGAACACCAGCATCAAAAGTCATTGCTTTTAAGCCTAACCACGTTTGTAGAGAAATGTTTTGTTACTGTCAGGTGAATCGGCAAAAGCTAGGAAGTAAACAAAATACACAACTAAATTCAGATATTTTTGTGGGAATCTTAGAAAAGTGGAGTTAAAGGATATTTTCAGACCAAACAAATCTCCTTTAATAGCCAATCAATGGTCGACCTCAACTACTCAATATGTGGTTAGAGAATATCCCTCAGCTACACATCACAGACATTTCGTTACTTTGACAAAACAGAGAGAAAGAGAC
Source organism: Stigmatopora argus (assembly GCF_051989625.1). Taxonomy (NCBI): domain Eukaryota; kingdom Metazoa; phylum Chordata; class Actinopteri; order Syngnathiformes; family Syngnathidae; genus Stigmatopora; species Stigmatopora argus. The sequence goes on along the minus strand of NC_135392.1, from coordinate 10,581,953 downwards.
AGAGATCCATACATTTGACGTGGATTTGTTATCAGCTTTTTATGAAGCTGACGTTGGTTTTAGATACCCTTTAGATTACAGTGATTGGTGGACACTTCTACTAAGTAAATGGTTAATGGAGTTCACTTATATAGTGCCTTGGAGCAGTGTACAGCTTTACACAAAGCAATTAACAATGCTTTAAATCCCCGATATAAACAACACTGTTTAAACATGGATACTGAATGCAGGCCTTGTTCAAAATATATATCAACCTGAATATAACCTTCAAGTGTAACATGTTGATTTTTTTGATATACATTTGGACTGTAATGGTAAGGTCTAGCAGAAAAGGAGCACAATTAGCATAGTTCTTGAAAATGGTCTGCAGATTTTCCTTTTTTGTGAATAATTCATGAGTCTCCCTCCCCCTTTCACTTTGAGTTCATCAGCCAACATATAATTTAAATGGCCTGAAATTGAAAGTAGAATGCCCAAATCAGTTGCAGGGGCCGGCTGGCCTTCTCATTGCTTTGTATGACTAAGGTGTCTTTTTCTGCATCATATTGAAATAAATGTTTTATCAATTTTCATTTCTAGCTGCACATACACTGTACTGCTCAACCATGCTATTATATTTTAGAAGTGCTTCTTAAAGGCTATTGGAGTATTGGGAGAAGTCAAGGGAAAGGGAAAGCAACTTTACTTCGACAGTTCCAAAAATCAAATACCGGATACAGGAAGTCTGGGGGGATGTTAGATTTCTTCTGATGTTTCGTTTCTTGGAACAAAATGTTTAAACATCAAAGCTTTTCGTAACCTAAATATTTTGTATGTAGAATCATTCTTAAGTAGAGGTATCCCTGTACTTCTGGTATATATTCTCACAAGCATGTAAATGGTACTACCCGCTATAGGGCTGAGTGCCCAACAGGTCACCACTCTTTTAAGATTGCAATTCAAAATGTAACACCCCGTAAAAAAATCCATATGTCCAATATGTGAACATTTGATTGCCAGTACATATACTATGAAGATGCATCCTTGAAAGCTGCATAGACCCTACAAGTCGATAGTTTCATGAAAGGACAAAACAAAAACACACACACACAGATCAGAAAAAACTAACCATGCCAACTCTGACTCTAACCAGCGTTCCCTTTGAGTTCCCTTGAGCTGTATCACTGGACCGCAGGGGCTGTTGCTAGATAATCCTTAGCTGACTGAGTGAAGCAGACATCAGAACCAAAGGAAGAGAGTGGATTACACAAACTGAAGAAGCCATGGGATGTGAATTGAGGGGTTGGATTCGCATAACAAAAAAATAAAAGAAAATGGATGATTAAATATGACCTGAGAGAATAACCATAGATATAAATTGCTTCACTTTGCTAGATGCAATACATTGAATTACAGACCAAATGCACTATGTTTGATCACCAAAACTCTTAAAGCCATTTTTATTTCCAATTTCACTCTGGTGAAACTTTTTGGGGGTATAGTTTAGTATCACTATTTTTTTTTCCCAATGAAAATAATTAAATCCACCACTATAGACAATGTTTCCCCCTTCCCTTTGGAAAATATTGGTCTTTTCAATGAAAAGACTTACAGTGGATGCACTCAATTTGTAGGCTTAAGAAATGTGTTTGTCATAATCCTCTTATATACAACCACTGTGCAATGAGTCCACCATTATGCTGGCCCTACTTGTTTACACAGAATTGATCAACTATAGCATAATGCATCATAGTGGTATTATTGCAAGTTTCTTGCAAGGTGGTTTGTCAAAGGCAAAGACAGTAGGGTATGTTGAGTTTGACACAATCTTTTAGCACCACCCTATATTTAGTAGCAGAAAAATTACCGAGTGCACTTAAGTAATTATATATATATATATATATATATATATATATATATATATATATATATATATATATATATATATATATATATATACAGTAGGGTTACTTGTGAACATTTTTTGGGAAAATATAGCTGGAGCTCCTGAATACGCAGTGATGCTGATGTTATCGGGCAGATCCTGTATGCAATTATGAAAATAAATTCTATTAAGAACACATTGCATGTTGCTTGCCAACACTAATTGCTCAGACCTGCTTGCAGCAAAACCTGTTATCAACTTTTCTGATCTTAACTTGTACTAATTACACTTTGTCACATCTGTAGCACTACACTGTCTAACATCTAATGCAGCCACATATATTGCTGTCTCTCCGCTTGTCCATTTTGACGCATAGCACCCTTTAATCTCTAGAAATCATTTTTTTGTATTATTTTTTTATATTTTGTAAATTTCACAACTAAGTAAATCATTTGTCAGCTCCCTTTTTCAAAAAAATTGCTCTCTGTAAGCCATTTGGACATTGTTCATGTTGTCCCAGGTTCCCAGATTGGCGCACTAATTACGCATTTACTTATCACTTATCTCTTTAGTGTCAGGACTGTTCAAGGACCAATAGCCCTTGCGGTGCCCCTGGTCATCTTTGTGACAAAAGATGAACTCTTTGCATGAGACAGAACCGCCCTCTGAAAACAAGTGGCATTGAGTGGATGTATAGTGATCAACTATGAGACAACTTGATTTAAACAAAATACTATATGCCTCATGTTAAGAGACGACTTGATTTAAACAAAATACTTTGTCCCAAAAGTCTCATTTAAATAAAAGTGATCATGTCCTCAAATGCCCTTTGCAACATTTGAGAAATTTAGTTATCTAGTAGTCAATATTTACGCCTACTGTACACTATGGTGCCATATTTACAATGCGTGTAAAGATGAGCCTTTTCCATAATCAAGGATATAGCCAGCTCTCCAACAATAGTTCTATGGACGATCACCAAAAATATTGATGTCATGTATTTATTTATTTGATTTTAAGACTCTCTAAAAGTTACTGATCCAATTGTTACAAAAATCATTCTCTTTAAGGACATTCATATGCTGGACTACTTTTAAACGATTTTTAGCTTCAAACTTGTCATTGTTCTGTGTTTGGGCTAAATACAGTCTTGCTGGTTCAGCAAAATAAATATATAATACAGATTTGTTTGATTATTTTACCTAGGGATAGCTTATGATTTGTTGCACATTAAGCTCCTTGCTGAGCCCTTTCCCTACATCAAAAAAGGATGCCCATTTGTGAGGGTCTTTAATCTTGAACCTATTGTGTCACTTCACATCTGGACTATGGGATACGGAAAAAAACAATTGAGACTAATCTCTACATTTATTTTTGATCTATGAGAAAACTGATGTCTTTAAGGTCCAAGCCTGTCTGCTCTTATCAACCTTCCCTTATTAAGTAATTTCTAGATCAATCACAATAACGTGAGGCAGGGAGGGAGTTCAAATGAAACACAAGCAGTGGCTCATCTGATGATGCTCACCCAGGGGCATTGAGGGTATAGCTGAGGTAAAATTCCCATAGTATGAGGAATCCCGATCAATAATGCATCAGTGTGGATGTGAGGGACAACGCTCAAAGGCATTTGCTTATCTCAGATGCCAGTTACTGCTTTCATCCTGGGAACAGGCTGTGTGTGTTTATTGTGGTGGGTGCAACAGAGAGAATTCAGTATTTACACATTTCTCAGCATATTATTTCACACCTTGATGTTTTCATCAATCTGGTGGTGCTATGAAAATGAGCACTGATAAAACAGCAATCGACACAAGGACTTTGAAGTCACTTCTGCAACTTTCTGCATCCTGGAAGCACAATTATATATACTACAGGAGAGCATTTTCTTAAACAAAAGTAATTATGGATTTCTAGTAACATTAGTGCTGTGCTGAATAGTACTTTACTTGCAGTGTTATCATCCGTATGTTTGGAAAACACATTTTATCACTTTAAAATGTGTTATACACTATGTGAACACTCAACATAAAAAAGTATCTCTTTTGCAAGTTTTTGTGATTTTTCTTCTTCTAGATCAGTGGTTCTTAACCTTGTCGGAGCTGCCGAACCACACCAGTTTCATATGCGCATTCACTGAACCCCACCAGTTTCATTTGCGACATTATTTGATCAACGATATGGCACAGTACTGAAGTTCCCAACAATTTTTAAATGGGATACACTGATCAATGCTAAAAATTTAAAACTTAAAAATCCACATTTGTTCACATTACCTTTAAGTATATTTTATCATTAATCCCACTGCCCAACAAAAATTGTGTTGCATTAATACATTTGTCCATACATGTTCCTTGGTTCTGAATTTAAATGTAGCACCCTCAGCCAAAACTTTGTGATTAAATAATAAACTCGATTAATGTAGTTCCTTTCCCGGTTGTAAATTCTACCATATTGTTTGGCATTAGGAAAGTTATGAGTGTCACATAATTATCACTATATAGGAAAATTGTCAATTTATACAGTTTTTTTGTCATCTATATGTAAGTGATGGTGCCATACATTTTGCCTGAAAAGTTAACAATATCAATTATTATATCCAATAATTATAATGAGCGCATGTGGTTATTATCTGCATAACCAGAGATGTTGAAGTGCCAGTTGAGAATGCTATCCTCCACCTGTGCAGAATTAGTCTGTTGGCTGAGGTAAGCCACTCTCAGCCTGGATCTGATTTCCACTCTATATATTCAACTGGCTGCTTTCCTATTCAACTCAATTTCCCCAAGACAGTTTCCCATCCAATTTTCTCTCCCATCGACTGTTTACCAACCCCCACCACCAGAATCCCTGTAGCTGCCTCTATTCAGTTCCGATTCAGAGATGGAAAGCTTCATAAACAATTTTGTCCACTTGCCGTTGAAGCACTTTTACCAAAGCATGGGTAAATGCCATGCCAATTTCCTGTATCCAAACTTCACAGTTACCAATTCAAGCCCCAACCTAGGCCTCTTTCTTTCCTCCTTGCTCCCCCTGTCCAACAAAACAATGTCCGTGTCAGGACAATTATATCCACTTTTTGCCACACACACTAACTTGCTGTGTTTACCACCGAAGGGCTAGTGGCAGCAAAGCAATTTCCTTCTGATGTGACTGCTGTATCTCTCTCCCTCTCGTTTTCTCTCTCTCCATCACAGTCTCTCATGGCTTCTCCTGCCCTGCAGACATCTGATTTCATAAGCGATATAGCTGCTATATAGCCACTGGCACCTCCTTGCATCCGGCCACCAACTCTGCCAGCGCTGGTTATTTTTGCTGCGATGTGGTGGAAACATGACAGCCATAGCCTCGCAAACCGACAGCATCCGGCTATGCACTCTGAGCCCGTTGTATGTTGAGATTATTGGCCAGCCGCAGGCTCGACCTGCTGTACTCTTTCACTGCTCTCCATCTCTTTCAACATGTGGCCATATTTGGTTTCCCAAGTCACATACGTTTACCTTCACTCTAGGCCTGGTTACAAATAAAGACGCCTCAGTCAACACTTTATGACACTGTCCATCATGGCTGTGTACTATGAAGCGTCTCTGGGTACATGCTGCTCTGTTGATATTGTGTGCACCTAGAAAAAGTAGAATAACACATGATTTCGCCCACCAAAGATCGGAGAATATTAAAAAGTAAATAGGTTAGATGCGCTGATGTCCCTTTGAAAAACACAGTCCTTGGAAAACGCACACAATGTACACTTGTTTTGCAACAATGTAGCGGATTGCACTTAGAACTAATGGCGTAGGTGTTACACAAAGCAAAAGTGGAGACTATTTTTTCTAACGCCAAATAGTGCTACTTTTTCTAGTTTCTACTGTGAATAATCTTAATGAAGGCAAATGTGTTTAGAGGCAGTGTAAAAGCTACTATTAAACAACATCAATCTTGATCAAATCTGCCCAAACATAGCTTAATCCCTGTTCTGAAATGCTTAGAGATTTCTTTACAAAATAAATTAAAGCCATTTATTAATACTATGTGGGACGTGCACCTCACAAAACATATTTCATGTGAATGCAACTGTAAGCCGCATTGTCACTCAAGCTACATTTCCACCGAGCCTTGCAGTGCAGGTTGGAAAGGGTCAGGTAGGGTAGTATGACAGTTCCATACTATGTTGTGCAATTCCACAGCAAAAGTTTTACCTTTTGGATAGGTGATGTTCCGTGTAAGCAGGGAATGTTGTGTCAGTATAACATCATAATAAGCGCAACTTAAACTTTTAAAAAGTAAACAGGATTGAGGACAGTTTTTCCCCCTTCTCATCTGTGTTTTTTTTTTCTTTTGCCACCCACACACAGAAAAAAACAAGCTGAATGTGGAAACTGCAAAAAGCATGAAAGGACTGGAGCGATGACAATGACAACAATGAGAATTACTTTTTTGAGGAACAACAATGTCGCTTTGCGGTAAGATAGACATTCAAATTATAAGCATTCATTCATTATCCAAGTCAATTATCCGGTAAACATATTTATCAATTTTACACTGACTACTCTGTTATTGACAAACCGTTAAAATGCGTCCCCTGTAATCCGAAAAAAGATTGCAGAAAGCACCCTACTCCAATTGTGTTTTCAAGAATATGTTTTGCTGTGTTTTCTACATACTGCTTCTTAGACCAAGTGAATGAGTAATGAGATGACATTTGATCCCAGCTTCTCGAGCTCAAAAGTGTACACAACTGCACAACTTCAGATATTTCCATGAAGTGATGGAGAAAAAGAACACAAACTACATCAGTTTCGGCTTCAGTTAGCGGTTTCAAGAAGAGTTGGTGTGTCGCAGACATCCAGTAAGCAGGTACTTCCATAAGTCATTATTTTTCTGTCACATTGACACTGACACCCATTTTGTAGCGGTGTTTTCTTAACTTTTTCGTTTGTATTGCTGAGCATAATTTGAGCACCTTTCCAACTTCGGCTACGACAATACAGGTGAAATGTGAAAAATAGAACGCGACCGTCAGATCGGTTCATTAGTAAATACCAACTATGACACACAAAAGCAAAATGGGACAAAAAGCTGGTTCTGCCATCTCATTACTTCCTTTATTCATGTAATTCTGAATAAAAGTTCCTCAAGAATCAGTAACAAACAAATGTAATCCCCATACCTCCCCCTTCAATGGAGGTTTGTTCATGTCCTTTCACATCTTGATGATTTGATATGCATTCGTTGTTCCCGACGAGACTGAATTGTAGATCTACACTGAGCAGAGCTGATAAGAGGAAGAGCGGCTGCAGTGACAATCCAATCTCAGGCACTGTGTTCATGTCAGTCGAGTGTTTGCACGCCAAACTTGTGGTCTGCAAATGAATTTGATCTCAACTGACAGCTTCTGAGAATTCTTCATGCATGGGTCACTTGCATTTACGTCAGGGCTATCCCAGGTGGTACTGAGACCTTCTTCTGATTCAGGCTGTAATCTCCCCCTTTACAGAAATTATATTGAGCCATACACGCAAACACATTAGAGGAAACTTTTTTTTAGCAGTGCATTTTTCAGACTTTGCAAAAGCTCTCACCAAGAACGTAAAAACCTTCAAATTGCTTAGAGGCCCTACAATTTGTGCAACCAGAATCATGGTGAAGACCACTAACTTAACTGTCCAGAATGCTGTCTTTGACACTTTTGTGAGCCAAAAAACGTGTTTTCTAAAGTAACTGGTTGTTTGCTAAGTGTTGTGTCGAAGCATATTGGCAGAATAATTGGCAGGACAGTTAAAAAAAAACACACACACAAACAAACTATTTTTTTTAAATGTGCGCCGACAATGATAAAACCACAGCTTTGAGAAGATGGTTAGTAGACATTGAATACAAATGTCACGTTACTTTGTGTCAAAACTCTACTGAACCACCACGTCAGAGACATCGTATCAAGGATGTTGCTAAATGGTCTAAATGCCAGAGTCTGAAAGACAAATGAAAAGCCACAGAAACCCAGTTGTTTGAAGCCCAGTATGAAATGCCAAGGTCAGTGATGATGATTTACATTTTCTGCTGATGGTGGTCCACTTCTGAAGGCTACATTCAATGCAGGCAGCGACCAGAAAATTCTCAATCCGTCCCCGTCATGTCGTTTGAATGTTAAAATGTTTAAAATGTCATTTTTGAGGTGTTTTACATATTGTCAAACCAAAACCTCTAAGGATGTTGCATCGTTACTTGAGACATTAATAAGTGTGTACAAGCCGTGTGCAAGCACTTTAACCGATTAGTTCGTGTCATACATGTTCATGTCAACATTAATGACTTTCTGTAGTTTGCAAGGAAAGTTGGATTTGCTTTTGAGCAGCACTGAGGGATGTTCTGTATTGTTCTTGGAAGCTGTCCAGTTTGATTCGTCTTCATCGTCCTGTTCAAGAAGGTTGGCACTTTAAGTGCAGGGTGGCAGCGCAAAGTGCCCATTTAGGCTCACTCACTGTAAAAATTCTCCGAAAATAATGATGGAGAAACCATCTCATCACTTTGTCATCGTGAGGATGGTGAGGGGAGAGGGCTGCTGACTCCCTGGGCCCCTGCAGAGAGGAAAGCTCGGATACACTTAGCTACAGACCTGCTTTAATTGTGCAGAAAATGTGATTTGTGCCTCAGCCTCACTTTCCAAGGAAAGTGGTGTTCACAGTCGGGGGTGTTCCAGTCGCATGAATAGGTGCGCTGTGGAGCTATTCAGGGGAGTGCATTCACTTCCCTTCAGTTTGCCTTTTCACATATGCAAATCTTGACGTTACCTGAAGACGCATTTTCAACAAAAGTTTTCCTAAATCAACTTCCGTTTCACATGCCAGTATCAAAAGAGTATTAGCCTCAACCAAAGGTGCAAAAATCCTTGTTTCTGTCTAAGTTATGTATTTTGCTCTCTACCAAATTGTGAAATGTGTTCAATTACATTCCAAGCTTTTTTTATTTGACAGCCAGTCGGTTGGTCTCAAAAACTTGCTTATACTTTGTTCTTGTTCTTCTTGAGGAGGATGCCAACTAAATTTGCTACTTCTCAGTTGTTCGTGCATGGATCAGAATGAAATATGGTAGGTGTATTCTTGGCATGGTGACAGAGTGGTTGACCCATCCGCATCACATTTCTGTGATCCAGGGTTCAATCCCAGGCTTCAGCCTTCTTCAGATACTCTGATTCCCTCCCACATACCAATAACAAATACCAAAAATATATGTGGGGGGAAAGTCAAATTGCTAATTGTGAATGAATAGGCAAAATAAGGGAGCGACATTGGCCGAGTATGCGAGAGACTGCTAAGCGGTGCTTGGGTGAGGAATGGGAGCGCACCAGGGAGGAGTGAAAGAGACTGATAGGAGGGGAAAAAAAGAAACTTGAGCGTACACCCCTCACCTGAAAATGGTACTTGGAAGCGTCGCGGAAAAGTGCTGATGTGACTTGAAGACCAAGAGCGAGCTTTTCAGAGCAGAGAAAAGTGCTTACTGGTCCTTCTTGTAAGGCAAAAAGGCTTGAGGTACACGCCTCACATATCCTCTTTGTTTGGAGACTTTGCAGTGGCTAGCACTTTCCGTCCCCCTATCTGTTCTCCTTTTTTTTCTTTCCCCGCCATTTCCTTATTCATTCCGTTTGTTCTCAATGTGACGCCTGGCAAGCTACTTTTGGATCAATTTGTTACAGAATAATCTCTGCCACCATAGCTTTTCCTAAAGTTTTTTTTCCTCATTTTAAGACTACAGAAATTTGAAGCGTAAGATTTTGATGTTGGTCTGCTGTCCCTTTTTTTATACATTGAATTGTGTCTTATTAACGAACAATTCTACTTTGATTAATTTCCTCTTTGGTCTTCTCCCTCATTAATAATGTTTGACATATGGTAGACTAATAAAGAGTGCTTGCCATGTGCTAGTGATTTTCTTTTATTCAGATGACTCCCCAGAGTATCTTTACCTAATATACTATTAAGGATGCTGTGCTGTTTTTGCAGTCTTGTATATTTCTCTAATAATGGACTAAGGAAACAATCAAATTAATTAAAAATATTTGCCTAAGACCTCTCATCAAAGTGCTTCACTAAATGAAAAATTAAACGAGTAAAATTAAGGCTCTTCCTTTTTTCTTTGTTAGATTTGGCGTTTTGTGAGGATTCAGTTGTTTGTTTCTGGATCTTTCTGCTGCTTGTGTCTCAGCCAATGGGCTGCATTTCCTGGCACCCACCTGTTCCTCATTGTCTTGTCATTCCCTCACTTGAAGCCTCAGTAGTTGTCTAGCCTTTTCTTAGGTGTTCCCAGTGCAGTAAGTTTCTGTGTGTTTGCACCTTTTGATTTGATGTTTTTTTCTGGTCTGATCGGTTTAGTTTGGAGAACCCATTTATTTTTATTAATGAGCTTCAAGGGCACCAGATTGTTTTGCTTTAGCCCAAAATTCACTGCAGATGGGTCCATTCCCTTTGCCCAGTTGCTCCCAGCACGCCCCTGAACCCGATATGATTTTTTCATGAACATTTCCAAGTTTATACAATATTATGACCACATCCCACTTGAGGTACTGTGTAAGAGCTCCAAAGAAAAGAGCATAATGCCATGACCAAGGAAGCAATCCTGGCTAGAGTAAGAAGCAACGTCATGCAGAAGGAAGAAAAGACAATAGGCTGGTAATTTCAATTTTTTTTTAAATATCAACATAATGCTATACATCAAATATCCCTATCTCTTGGCTGCATGCTGTAATCTTCCTAAACAATCTCCGATGTGACCTTCAGCTCAGTGAGAAAGAGACTACCCAAAGTAAATAAAAGTTTACCTTTAGCAGTGACACTCAGGAGAAAGTATAAAACCCATCTCTTTTTATCCTACATAAATGAGTGTGTGTGCATGTGTGCGTGACCGGACTTTTGGTCGCCGGACTTTTGGTCGCCGGACGTTTGGTCGCGGACGTTTGGTCGCCCGGACCCAAACAACCGGCGACCAAACGTCCGGCGACCAAAAGTCCGGCGACCAAAAGTCCGGCGACAAAACAAGGTAAAACAACACGGTCTACGCATCAATAAAAGCCAACAATGGCCCTGAGCAGTTTCACTGAGCGGACGTGTGAGTGTATAAGAGTTTGTATGTACATGAGTTGTCCCTTTAAGAAGCTACGTCAGTCAGGGTCTTAACAAGTTTTCCAACAAAACACAATAAAAGTACGGGAAATTTGGAGCTTTTCTTTAGCCTAATAATTAATAGGGCATTAAGTATGACTAAATAATAATTCGCAGTTTTCTATTTAGGGAATTTGAGCAACAATTTTAAATGGTAATTATCAATAACCTTCCGTGCGACCAAACGTCCGGCGACCAAAAGTCCGGCGACCAAACGGCCGAGTACCGTATGTGTGTGTTTGTATGTGTTTGGCTAGGCTGTTCAACAATATACTTTCTGCTTTTCAATATACTTCACTTTTTTTATTTTTAAATAAATAATAGGCAGGCAGTTAAATTTCACAATGTAAAGTGTGTGTTGAAGGAATTAGTGTTTCTTTTGCGTAATAGACTTTAGGAGATATAAGTACAAGGGATTTATACAATCTCAAGGTTTGTCTTTCCATTTTCCACCCCCTCTGGTATTATAATCAGTCTTTCTAAACCGTTTTAATCTCTTAATTCACTTGTATCGCTCAAATGACTGGCTCTTTCTTTCCACCAGCAGCACTTTGTATCTTCTAATCCTCTAAACTGCAGGAGATTTCCTGACCGGTACCAACCCCAGCAGAACATTAAGAGACATGACCAAAATATATGTTCAAGAGGATCAGTTCTTATTGCTCGGGACATTAAAATGGCTTTGTTTCCTGCAGTCAGCATATCTCCAACAGTGATTCAGTGGTTATTTAATCTCTTTCTTTTTGAAACTACCGTAATGTCGCTGTAGACATAATGGCACATATTTCTCCCTTAGCTGGGCCTGGTCCATAAGGAAAATCTGTTTTAGTAGAAATCGAGTATTTGAGTGGATTCAATTTGTTGAATTTGTTGGATTTCTTTTCATCACTTTGCTTGAAAAAGATTGAAGTGAATAGCAGTCTTAAGCAAGCAAGCAAATGCTCTTATCTTTGTAATACGTGACACTTATTCATAGTGGGACCAAGACCAACTTTAGTTATACTTGCTATGAAATTCTACAACGTTATCTTCTAGGCACAGCTGTCAATCAACACATCCCCATAAGACCGGACGGTGATTGACATCTAATATGTTATGATTTAGAGTTCCTTTTCATTTTGTCAGAAGTCATGAAAACATAAACTTAACCTCAGACAAACTCCATTCAAATTGACAGGACACCTTGTTTTATGTGCTTGACCACATAAATACTTATTTACCGTAAGTTGAATTGCTAAAAAACTCAGGACTGGTCCCCAGGGGCGATCATGTCCCTTGTCTTCATCATACCAGCATCATTTAGTACATTGTGAATAATTATGTGACCACATTGCATCAAAATCACTTATGTATTAAAATAATCTTTATCCATATTAAAAACATATTTAACAGCCATCTTATCTAATCACTGCACACAAACTATCCACATATCATTATAAGTGCTCCCAATTTTGTCACAAACGAGTAGATAGCCACAGACATTTCACATCTGCTATCTCAATTCCAAATAGCATCCACTTTTTATCTAACCGTGAAAAGAGGAAAAAACGAAAATGTTTCATTGCCTCTGTCTGACAGGCAAAATAAATTGCCCTTACAAGATCCAAATTACATTGTTTAACCTCAAAATGATTGGCCCAGGCCCCTCTCCCTGGGCGTGATCCGCTGGGTGATGTATTGCTTTAGTTTACTCCAGCACTGCAAATCCCACAGTACTCTGCAGGCCCCCGGGAACGGGGCTAAGGAGTAGGATGTGCACACCATGATGGAGCCAGAGGTTGTTTAATGTTTTATAAGCCCCTTTTTGTGCATTCCACTTTAATTTGGAAATATGAAGCTGGCCCTGTTGAAAAGGGAGATTATTATACGGTGCTAATCTCCTTGTATACAGCAGCCTTCCCAACCTTCATTTTCAAATTCCAAACACAATGAAGAGGAGGGGGTGGATGACAGTCAAGACGCAGAAGTGGGTGAGTCTTAGTTTTTGTTGTGCTGTGTTGTGAGCATGTAATAAGACTCAAAAGGTCACTGGTTCAAACAGAAGCCCTCTGGCAGTCAGGCATTGTGGGATTTGTATACTGGTGGGTCAGGATTGATGAAATGTCCTTATAAGTTTGGGAGATCAGGAAGTCCTCTTAGGATTTGTTTGGTGGATTTCCAGAAGGGATAGTGCTTGGTTTTTGTTGTTGTTGTTTTTTCCATTCAATAATCATTGATGTCTTTTTCTAAGGTTTGTAGGAATGTTTGACAAAGCGGAAATGTGCAGAAAGCAGTTCTGGATGTAAATAATCACTAGTGCAAATAAGGTGCTTTACAATTTGGGGCAGTCATGACATGGCAGCAGAATAATTTTTTACAGTCTGTACGTCATAAAAAAGATAAGATAAAAAGGACCCTGCAGTTTGTAGTTGTTTGAAATTATTGGGTCAATGTCACATCTCATTAATATTCAATATGCAAATAAGGTTTGCAATGATTGGATTGCTGTGTACCTTCTATGGATAGCAATTTTGCTCAGATTGTTATTGATATATATGCTGTATTAATAATATTCCATTTACATATATTTTGGAGCACTGTATCAACACATCTTGATAGTGGAATTAATTTGGTAATGTTACCACAGAGATATCTGGCTTGCGGCAGCATTCTTAGTGACCTTAACCCTTGTCAGGTTTACTTAAATGCAGAAAGTACAAGTTTAAAAAAGCAAAAAGTTCAGTTAGGGGCAGCGTGGTTCAGAGCAGAGAAGTCATTCCCCAACCCAGTGATTGTGCATTTGAATCCTCGCCCTGGTGACCTTGTCTTTGAGTATCATACAATACCAACCCCACATTGCCCCCCTCCAATGTAAACCACACACTTTGGGCAAAAATCAAATGCTTTGTGTTATTCAATTCAATAATGAAGACATTCAGAATTCAAAAGTAAATCTTTGTGTTCAGTATCTTTTTAGTGGTAATTACGTTACATTGTCTGAGGAGTTTCCTGGAAGGTGAAATATGACAAAAAAATCCACATCCCTGCTTTTCCAATCAAACAGATTTCACTTTTGTGTTTGTCCATGTGGAAGGTTGAAAGGTGTGGGTTTTGTTTATCTGCAAGTGTTTTTGCGTTTACTGAGAGGGGAGATGGGGGTGGGGGGGCAGCGTGTTTGTGCAAAAGCACGATTGATGCTTTGAGTAGCAATGGAATACAAATGAGGGATTTGTCAAACTGCAATATGTTGGTCCCAATAGACTACTATGCACTGAGGTAATTATGCACACGGTTGATTGAATGCAGTCAAAACAAGCCAAATGTGTAAAGTTGCTTCACTTGCTGCTTTTGATTTTCGCTGAAAATTGTGTGTCTTACACAATGACATGCATGTGAACGCACATGCCAGCACAGCTGTGTAAACACCTGGGCATGAGCAAATATGAGTAGACAATAAAAATGTTCCCCTTTTCATGTCATTATGCATCTTTAAATGAGATACACTAGAAATCACAAATGTGATTGCCGACCCTCTTGCACACGATGGGGAAAAAAATGCAAGGTCGGAAAAGCTTCTCGGGTTAATCAGAGGTCAAACCTGACCATGCTTGTGTGATTATTTTTTTTTCCCAGTGAAGCCTCAAAAGCCCTCAGTTCCCTGTGGGGTCCAAATAGCCCATTCCATAGTTGTCTTTATTGTGTTCACACATTTTGATTGTTTCATTTTATCATTATTCCTGCAGAATTAAACACAGCATGAAATAAATGCCACTGGCAGTTCTATTATATGTTATTGTCCCACTTCTTCTGCAATCATCATAACGACTTGTAGTTTTCTTTTATTCAATTTTGTTATCTGTCTATTCACTGCTTATATCCTAACCCTGAATTTATATTGTCCAATGTAAAGGCAGACTGCTGCTATTAAAATAAAGAAAACTGATGTTGCAAAAGGGAAATGTCAGTTGAAACTCTCTAGGGTATTTTTGAATAATATTTTCTGAAATTTATTCAGCCTTAAATATTTGTTCCCAGAAGCGTACAGCATATATATGTCATATCAGGCACGTTTTAGCAATCTGAATATAACAAATGTGTAGATAGTTTCGGTTTACATGAGGTTACACCCTTTGTTCAAATTGTGAGCTGTGTCAGAAGTTCCAAAATGTATTATTTGCCTTATTTGAATGTCAGATCACTTGTGACATTTCCTCTTATTCCTCCAATACATTTCCACATTATGCATGTCATATCGGAATAACTTCTTGAAAATTGCCTCACAGTTGCCATTTGCACAAGATTGTGTCCCGTTGATAGTCTGGTCTGACTTTTGTGGAGTTGAAGAACTGCTGACTGAGTGTGTGTTGCATTTCTTTAAAAAAAAATAGATGAGAAAACACTAACCGCATCCAATTATTTTCATCCACATTTTGCAACGTAAAAATGATTGGAACCTTCAGAATTTCAGAGAAGGCACAAATGTATAAAAAGTCTTTTCAGCTTTAATGAGATGTTGAACCACAGGTTTTGGAAAACGGCTTATTCTTTTTTTCTTTGTTGTCACAATCTATACAGCAAAAGCCTCATATTTCTAAGCAGTGACTTTGTCGGTGCATATCCTTATACTATGAATATATCCAATAGATTCTTTAATGTATAGACAGATAAAATCACATTTCTTAAAAAACTAACACCACACATTAAAAACTAATTCCACTTGCATTATATTATCTTCAATTTATCCATGATTGAGATGTAAAGGATAAGTACAGCTAATGGAATGAATTCAAATCAAATGTAAGGGTTTAGTTGCCTTCCTCCACTGACCTCGGCTATCCGGGAGAAGTTGATGTGGTCAGACAGTCTCTGTGTCCTTGCTCGGCAAAGGTTATCTTGTTGAATCAGATAGGATGGTGGGTGGGAGTAAAGAATCACTTTTGCGGTTACTGCATCACCCATGTAGGGTGTGTGCCACCTGCTCCCAGAGGAGTGTGTGTACGTGTGTGTGTGTGTGTCTGTGCAGAATTGGAGCAGGTGCTAGGCCCTCTATAGGAAATGTCCACAACAATCAGTAGATACCACCTCAACCTTGGGATGCAGGGTCCTGCCCAAGCCTCAGTCACATTGTTTACAAAGTGAAAGAGACACACAGACAGAAGCTGTTATCCAGTCTTATTTACTCTTCAACTTAGCAACATACACAGTTTGCTCAACGGTCTTTTTTCCCCTGTTGTTTAAAAGGAAAAGTGACACATTGACCTTAATGAAGCCCTACTCCATCATACTTCTAGTATATACTGTAATTAGAACGTTTAGGTCTCACTTTGCATTGAAAATGAACGAACAGCACAAAAGTTACTTATCTTTCAGTTTTAGTGTTTGTTAAAAGCAGCCCTTGATATACTGGTACAAAAAGAAAATATGAAGATAAAAGCCATAACCTACTTGTCTTTTCCTATTTGTGGCCTTCACAGTGTTTTTAATAGTGCTCTCCCATGAGCTCCATTGTAGTCTTAAAAGGATTTCCCCTTTTTCTGATCTTTTTAAGTTTCATTTATTATCATTATTATTAAAAGGGGTTAAAAATAGATCTTTGTTGTTTTTGCACTTTCTCTTGTTTAACTATGCATTTTACCTCAAACCTACGGGCTGGCATCTTCTGATTTCCTTATGTGAACTCCCTGATCACATTGAGGCGATACCATTTTGCACAGCTTTTTCATATCACTTCTTCGAGTCATTCAAGTTCAGATTTTCTGACCCAACCTACACATTAGCTTGATGTCACATTGCGGCAGTTACAGTGCATTGGCGTTGAGATATACAGGAAAAAAAATACCAACTGAGTTTAGCAAGGTTGTCCATCTCAGTGTGCCCTGCGATTGGCTGGCAAAAAATTCAGGGTGCCTCCCCCTTACTGCCCACTGTAAGCTGAGATAGGCTGCAGCACCCCCGTCACCCATGTGAGAATAAGCGGTCCAGAAAATGAATTAAAAAATCATGTTTACATTTTAATTCATTGATAATGGAAATTTTTGTTTATGGTCATCTATACAGCCTTTACTATGACCTAATAAAAAACCTTAACTTGCTACCATCATTTAAAAAGTTCACAACTAAAGACTTTCTCAGATTTGTGAAGTAGAAGGACCTCTGTGTGGGATTTCAATTATGCCACACCCCCTACTGTTGTTTCCTTAAAAACATTCCTTGGTTAATTTCAGAGGTTTTTTTCTTCACATTCTCATTTTCATTAAATGCCCCAGTAGGAGACCTGCATACTGCGTACTGCATTAGTTGGTTCGTCAGGGGCATGGTGGCGTTGGTCAACGTTTTATTACAACCCATGTTCTTTGTAATGCAATGTAAATCATCAGGTCAGGGGGTCGTCAACCACATTAATTCAGCAATGTGGATTTAAAAAAAAAGTCTCATCATTCTCTCCTCATCACAGGCAATCAATTCTAATGCTGGTCGGGCCAGGACTTTAAAGGAATTAAAGTCAAGCTAATCTCATATAATACACTATTTGTTCATTCGTTCGTCTGTCGGGCCGCTTATCCTCACCAGGGTTGCGGAGGTGCTGGAGCCTGTCCTAGCTAATTACGGGCAGTCGGTGGGGTACACTTTAGAATCAGTTGCCAGCCAAATGCAGGGCACAGAGAGACGAACACTCATTTACACACTCACTCATACTATGGATAATTCGTAGTGTCCAATCAACCTAACACATGGGTTTTTGGCGGTGTGGGAGGGGGGGGGGGGGACACACCAGAGTCCCTGGAGAAAACCCACAAAGGAATGGAAAGAACGTTCGACACAGGAGGAGTAGTTATGAGGACACAGATGAATATTAGAAGCAAATGTACAGATAATAATGATGTTAATGTCTTTATGGACTGTTGAAATGCGAGCATACAATTGACGTCTATTTGCTTTTATTGCACCGGAACAGTAAAGAGAAAAGAAAGTTAATGCAAATGTAGGATGTCATACTGATGCTGTGTGTGCGTGTTTGTGTGTGTGTGTGTGTGTGTGTGTGTTTGCACATGCAGGGAATGCAGTTAGGTGTGTAGCCTAATCACCTGCTGCCACAGTGAGTCCAGAACTCTCGCAGCAGACGCCCCCTTTGGGCCGCCTCCATCAGCCTTGGTTTTCCTCTGGGCGCACACTTTAATTAATAATCACGTTAATTGGATTGAGATCCCCACTGTGCAGTGCATGCGTGTGCGTATAGTATAGCACATACACATTTTTCCGAGTTAGACAGCATGCAAAGTATATTTTTGTGTCTGATAGTTGCGAGACAGGCATTTGGTTTCAATAGTGCTTCCATTGTGCATATTAAAGATCACCGTAAAACCGGATGGTCCCTAAGAGCAAACTCACATTTTATAGAGTTGTCTTCCTTAGAAGTTGTGAATTATGTGACTTCCTCCCGTCCCTCACCCAGTCCCTAAAGATACCAGACTCATTGCTGTTTAATTCCATTTACTGCAAAAACACCTGACAATTGGTGCTATTTTTATTCAAGAAATGCATTCACTATAAAAGTGTCAACATCTTACTTCATTCTCATCTCATCTATTTAAAAACCCGTAAATGAAATTCACGGACGTGTTTCTCGTTATATTAAATCGTTCTGAAAGATATTTTAAATACATGCACTAAGACTGAAAACTTTTGACCAATGAAATGTTTTGTATGTTGATAAGCTGATCAATCTACCGCGATCATTTTCAGACGATTTTTGTGGTCGATTATTATGAATCCATGTTTTTATTGGCCACCAAAGTACTAATGAGTGCTATTTATTGAGATGGCCTACGAGCATTTGTTCAGGAATATTACGTTGTGTCAACATTTACCATGCATCACTTGATGATTTTTAAACTAAGTAAGACATATCATTTGTATGCTCTCTTATGCGATGCACCCCTTTGCCACCTGTCTCTCTGTTTTTCCTCTTATCTTGGTGAGCATTTGGAAGTAAAGGTGCTGCTTGCTGCAGGCCAGTTCTTTTTATTAGATGCCAGACCTCAGATAGAGACCTAAAGGCTTGTGGGTAAACAATTTGACAGCTTTTACAGGGTTGTTTTATCTGTGAAATTGAGCTGTGCATTATCGCCAGTGAAAGCAGACAAAGCACTATCAGAAGCATGTGGCCTCGGTATTTCCTTTGTCGTCGTCTTAGAAATGACTTAATAATATACTTAGAAATGAGGACGATCCGATAGTCTAATTTGCTAAAATGGCGGGGCCTGAAGAAAAAGAATGAATTAATAAATTACACAGTATTTTTTTAAAATCTGGTATCGGAATTGTATTAGTATTTGGAGATATCCTGTTTTAGGTATTGGGATCGGATTCAAAGTGAAGTCATTAGTGCTTCCCTATAGTAAAAAAAGAGATGCATCCACAAGCTAAAACTACATCCATTTATTTGTATCTCAATAACAACCTAAGTAAAGTCAGTAAAGGGCAGTTCGCAAGCAAATATCACTTCTTTTTTTTTAGCTTTTAGACATGTTATTTGTTTTTCCCCTGGTTGAAAGGGTACTCAAAGTGCCTTTCTGAACCACTCACCTACGTCTTGTTATTTTTGAGTGATACCATATGCTTGAGTGATATGCCGGAAGAATAAGTGCTACCCCCTTAAATATTACCCAATCTTAAAAACTAAAAATCTCAACAGATAATTATGCAGTACTATTTAAAACAGGCCAAATGGTGCAAGGCAATTAGAAGGGAGTCAGCAAGTTCTGTAAAAGCTAAATTGTGTCAACTACTAATTTTATGTAATAATGTGATCGCGCTAACATGAATTAACAAACCAAAGAACTGCAATGCTTTAGGCAATTTATTTCCTCATGCTTTTGCAGTATGAAAAATGAAGGGCATATTCTGTTGGTGAGAGGGAGAAGGAAAGAAAGAGGTGCACAGAGGAAGATTTCTTGGATGCATGCGCTTTGGTATGGCAAATTAAATTTGAATGCAAATGCAGCGGTATTTCTTGACAGTCAGTGATAAAAACCCTATTATGTTTAATGATATGCTTTTTGAATGCACATGAGTGCAAAGTGGCCAGCAACTCTGGGCATCTACTGAAGGCTGCCTAGACTCTCCGCGCTGGATTTTAACAGTAAAACGAGCACATCTGTGTGGGGTCACTCTTTTTTTATATGCACATATTTGAAACGGAATGGTTTGAAATGCCTTTACTTCTCTCCAAAGGAAGAGAGATAGAGTCTACAAAAATGTCTGCAGTGAGTAGGGCTAATCTTAACCTCTGAAAAGTCCCTTTCAAAGATTTTCAGAAATGCATAGATTTGACTTTGATGGTTTTTTTTTTGTGTGTGTCTTGAAGTTGGTGTCTTGTATGGTTTTCTCATCCCAGTAATCCACTTTGGATCTTTTCTGTAGGATCCCAAAATTTCACGCTGAGAGGAAACATGCAAAAGAAATATTTTTTACTTGATGATTCATTCCATTTGTCTTAGCTGTCCTTGTTATAATGTAGTGGGAAAAGGTGAAAACAGCTGGTGGCAGCGTTTGTATGGATTGTATATGTCTTGCATTTGCAGTGCGGTCATGTGCGTCTCCAATTTGAGCTGTGTGACTTAATGAGGGAGGGAGTGTTTAATGACCTGTCCATTCAGAGCGTATTGATTTGGTTTGATGTCTCTTTGTGGAGATGCATACTTGGCAGGGTGATAGAAACACACACATTAGTCATTGTGCTCATACTTGTTATTCCATCAAACGGATGTTCATATAAACCATCCTCCAAATATCCAAGTCCATTCATAACTTCAACTAAAAGACATCACCAGTTACAAATGAGTCATGTTTAGTGTCACCTGAAAATGATTTCAGCTTTTAACATATTCATTTTATTCACGCATGCATTTGGGTGTGAACAGACGCAAACAATTCAGCTAACTGTAGATAAATCAGAAGGTGAATGTATAAAGAAATGACACTTAGTTTGTAGCCAATGAGGCTGGAAGTAGCAGCACCCTTAAAAGCATTTTGCATTATGCTTTCATTGAGCTATAACAAATTAAAAGTTATTTGAGGTTCAGATTCCCTCGAAAAAAGCTTTCTGATCTCATTATGTTGTCCATGAAAGCCAGCTGGAGTTTTGCTTATCCCCAGTATGCTGTTTGGATCCATGGAATCGTTTTTTCCCCTTTACTTACAGCAAGGGATCCGAATTCCACACAAGGGTTAATGTGCCATTTTTCTTTTTTCCTTAATGGCTATTGAAAAAAAAATACCGTATTTATTCAGGTATAACGCGCTCCCATAATGTGTGACTAAAAATTGGTATACATTTTTTTTCTCCACTTTTTCTGAGCTCACACCAAGGATTGCACGGATACTGGTAACTGAACACATACGCCATGACAAAATATTTATTCACAACATGTGGTACGGAAATCTGGTAAATTAAACTACCAGTATGAACACAATTCTCAAATGGAATTTACAGTTTTAAATCCTTAAAGTCTAATTCATCATCATAATTCACCAGGATTCGTGTATAACGCGCAACTCCAACTTTGCTTCAGTTTTTTGGTTCAAAACTTTGGACGTTATACTCGAATAAATACATAAGTATAATAAATCCATATTTTGCAGTGACTACAATAGAAAAAAATGTCAGGGCCAAAATAAATATTTCATTTTTTTAAGAGAAATTGTAGTCATACAAATGACTTAATGCATTTCTTTATTTTTTTCTTTGTCAAATGCAAAGTTAAAGGATGGCACCCTGTAATTCACCCATTGACAAAATACTGTAATGAATATGTTTCTTAGTGGTGCATGCCTATTCTAATTTTCCAAATACACACTGATATGGTTTTTGCTTTGGTTTTTCATTTAACTTTCTTGTAAATGAATTAATTTACTGGTTCCATCTGCTATTTTCAGCTCCATTTGTTATGTTCACTCAAACAGCTTACCACAGAAACTTGTGTCTTGTCAGTTTGTATGAAGTTTCCTCTTTCCTTTCAGTCTTTGTTCTTTGTTGATGTAGCATTCGGCCATGTTCCCCAAGTCCTGTTGTGGTTTCCCGAGTAAGTTTATGCCTTGTGTTTTTGTTACTTTACACCTTGTTTTCTCAGTATTTAGTTTTCCCCAAGTACATTGTTATTTCTGCAATGTTTCTGGAAGTAAATACCTTAAAGTCTTTGCGCCCACCTGCCTTGCTTCACTGCACTCTGCAATTGGGTCCACACTCCTACATGCTCTTTACTTCCACACAGACTCATAGCAGTAGTTGTCCTAATTTGACACCTAACATATGTCACAAATGAGCTTTTATTTATTAGTATTTTATGTTCTATTTTTTTAGCCAAACAATTGGCTGTTGCCAGCAGATCAAATGTTACCAAACTCTACCAAGAGTGATCTGGACATTTTTCTGCATCACGCTGAGATGTTTCCCTAGTGTGATGGCACGGGGACCCCCCACATGCCTGTCAAAACTACTGGAATCTTCCACCGCCCTGTTGTTTCCTTTCAAGTCGGCTCGGCTTTCGGCTTGTGACCAACACTACATAGTAACATTGTAGCTTAGAAGACGCAAAAATGGATAGATTTTCTTGTGTATGAATGTCAACAAAATTGCAAGAGCGTTATCAAAATATTAGTTCATGTTGATGTGCATTAATCATTGTTTTTATTTTTCCCCAGATATCTCAAATTCTACTACGGCACCACTACTCGGCACCATAGGATGCTTTGGAAATCCTGCTTTCAGATAACATAGTTCCATGTATTCTGGGTGTGGACATCTTGCAGTTGTAAAGAGTGGGCTGTCAGAGAAAGCAGGTAATGTGATAATCGCTTTAATATTTGAGTTACACACTGTTATTGGATGAGAGCTGAGTTCAATTCTTGTTTATAATCTCAACCCCACAAACCTTTAACAATCCCCTTACTTCAGGCAAAGGGCATATTAAACTCACTGGAGCTTGTGGTTCTACAATATTTTTAGGCTGGTTGACTAGGATTTAGAACATATGAGATTTATTTTTTCCATCAAACTAAACCTGGTTCCCAAAATGAAATTATGAGGCAAATACTGTGAGCTCACCATGTGGTGCAAATGATGTAAAAATCTAAATTCCCATCAGAATCCTTGCCGAATGTTCAACACGTTTGAGAGAAATGTTAAGTTTCAATGAGGTCAAATTATAAACATGAAATGTTCGTGTACTATATTGCTTTGATTCCATGAATTATGTGTGTCATTTAAAGGTGTGTTACCCAGATTTGTTAAGGCGTATGGGTTGACCGCCGTGTCATGTTTTGGCCCAGGGGGTGGCTCCAGCCAGGTGGAGTGAGAACAAACAAGCTGTCAAATGTAATCTCATCTCGCAGACTGTGGACATAAGAATGCACCGACATACGTATCTGTCCATCAGTCCCACAAGATGCATTGTCTTGTTCCAGCCAGAGCCACAAACAACGCATCCGGAAAGAAATGTTGGCTCTAATTCTGGCTGTGTGCTTTGTATTGACTGAACAGGCCTAACACAGAGAAGGGTCTACTGTTCTTCAATCCCCTCCAAGATAGAATGGGGAAAAACAGAGCATATTAGGCAGCTGAAAAGATCCACTAAAGACCGGCTAAATGGCCAATGACCGAGTATATGCTTGAGTTTATTTGACACCTCATGATGAACATTCTTGGATGTTCTCTTGTAATTTCTCTTTCTATTCTATTCTTCCTTCAAAGATATTTAGTTCTCTTTCATGCAAGCCAAAATATTCGGAGGAACTTCAAGGGAAATGAAAATGGAATAAATAGGCTCCTCTGATAAATTCAACCGTTAGTGTTCCAATCTCACAACACCTGCAAAATCCTCTCTTTTTGAATAGATTTTTTTAAAGAAAGAAAACATTTGCGATCAGTCACTATATCTTTTCTGCCATCATTCCAACTGCAGGTTATTGAATATCCCAGCAGACGGGAAAAACTAATTACGAAACGTGTCTGGCTAAGAGAGTTATCTACCAGATAGCCCGCAGTGCAGCCATGTTTTAGCCCTTTTGTGTTTTTGTTGTGCAAACTAATTACTTTCTCATTTTTGATGGGGATTTGCTCAGCTGCTCCCCAAACTAGTAATGACCTTTCATTGAAATTATGACATCGGCAGATGTAAAGCATTTGATTAAGCCCAGTTAGAGGGATACCAAACTAGTTCACACGTTCGGCAATGGCGCAGATGATTATACATTATTTTCTCTTTTGCTGGCTGTGGTTTCACAAATTAGTTGTATGCAGAATGATATGATATATTGCTGAATGTAACATACATTTTAATATATAATAATATATTATTCATTTATTCACCTTTATTACATATATATGTTAGGGTTGTGGGGTGCTGGAGCCATACCAGCTGACTTTGTGCAAAAGGCGGGCCATATCCTAAACTCGTCACCAGTCAGTCTCACTGGAGTCAGGCAGAAGAACCACCACATAAACGGGTGGCCTATTTTGGAATGTGTTGAAATATTTTATCAGTAAAAAAAACATTATTGAAAAAAGTAGCACATTTAATGTAATATACTAAATAAATTATTGGAAAACTGAGATTTTTGATTATTCTAAAACCTACATTTTGGTCCACTGTTGTAAAAACAGGGGCTAGGTCTCATCAGGATATGCCTGAAATTTAAATAACCGAATTCCATATATACCGTGAACCCTCAGCTGTAGAGCATATGAAATTCAATATGCAGTTTGATGCCAGGATTCAGATAGCTGAACTCCAAGAGGGCATTGAGGAGGAAGTAGCTTTGAACTAGCGGTCCAAAAGAAATGTACTGTTCTATTTCTTGGTAGTAACCTCTGCATACAGAGAGTGTTTGTTTGTGCTTTAGGCTATGGAGAGGCAAAAAATAGAAAGAGGGGGATGTCAACAGAAAAGTGTGCCACAGGACCTGACCCCTGGGACTTATCTCCTGTGCCTTGTTGCTGATCCGTTAATGGCTGGCATCATAACTCTCTGCACAGAGGCGGTTGGCTGCCACTTCTCGCACAGGTTCATCATTATCTGATAGCTTATCACTCTGCAAGGAAACAAAGTAGACTCCCAGTGATGTACATCCATCCAATGATCCTAAGAGTGGGAGGGCAGAGTACAAATATGCAGCCCACTGAGCAGATCCGGGAAAGTACATAAACTTGTTAAATGATACCGTTTAGGGACAAGGGCCGAGCGTAGTCCAAAGTCAACGACACTAAGTGGGGCTCATGAGCTGAAGCTAGGTGGGCTTTAAACTTTATTTTCAAGCTTGCCAATTGCTATCAAAATGGAATTAGGAGAGAGGCAGGGAGGCAGACCGATGCCTAGCTGTTTTCAATATTTTTTAAGAGTTTTCCACACTCGCTAGCCAACACTGTCAGACTAAAGAGGAGATTTAAGTCAACAGAAGATGCATTGTAGTGAATTCAATGTTCAGAGATTCGCTGCTGTTCAGCAGGAGTGACACCTCCATTGAGTGTTGTGTTTAATTGCAGTCGGTAACTAGGAGAAAACGACTGTCCGGGTCTGTAAATCACTGCTTAGAGAGCCTAGAGAGTGTCCATGCTGCCTATTAACTTACCGAAGCAAAAGGTAACAAAGGGATCTTTTCTGTAACAACTCAGCCTCTCTAGGCACCTGTCATCATTCAGAAGAATAGCGCTATCAGAAGGAAAGTAGGGCTGAATAAACCCCTTGGGTCAAATATTGTTTTTTTTTTCTTTTTGAACTTTGGTCACTATTATAAATCAGGTGGCTGTGCAGATCAATATTCCCTTTTTTCTTCATAGCACACTGCAAGATTTGTCAATTTCAGGGAGAGAGAAAAGTCCTCTTAGTCTGTCATATCGGGTGGATGTATAAAAACATACCAGCAAGATCATATACTTCCTTCACAAAATAATTTGAAACCTGTTATTTTCATTTACAGTAATGCTTTTGTATGCTATGCTGAATTATTATATTTTAATTTAAGTATTTGTTCTTACGTATCCAGGGGAGGAGTTGGTCATTTACCAGTACTCTCTTATGTTTGCATGAATTCTTTCCCTGGCAGAAATATCACGTGATCCACAACAGTAAACCTAAAGCGTGTTTAATCAAACTGTTAAGTTGAATGGCAGTGAAACACTCTGTAGGTTTGTGGCAAACCCCAATTCAGTTAAAGATTCCCTGTGCATGCATTACTCCATTTCAATCCCGGTCGCATTTGCAGCCACAGAAATAGGACAAATAATACACGAGAGTATCGCTACGCCAAATAATATTCTATGGTAATTACTCAGCAGTTTGTTCTACAAAAATGATTACTAAATCACAAAACCAAACTGACAAACTTCCACCAGATCACACACTCATTTTGACCAGTAAAATTGAATTCACAAGGTTTTTTATTTGATATTTTATTTATTGATTTATTTTAAAGAGCAAAAGGATGATGAACACTCATACTGGAAGTTGGCAATTGCCTGGAACAGATTGACACTTGTTTGAAGCTTCCCAGTAGAGATTTATCATACCACTTCAAAATGCTAGAATTCATTTTGTCTAAAACCTTCTTAGGTCCTCCACACTGAGGATCGGTACATGCAGAAGCTCATCTCTAACTCACTTCACTTTAGTGCAAAAAATCAAAGGGGAAAAGCCACATGATTGTTGCCCCATTAAGGTGGAAGACAATTATTGACTCCTAATCATTATAGAAATATACCTGTATGTCGCAGGAGCACAACTATCAAGCATGCATGTATCTCGGTAAGCAATCGTGACAGTTTCTGTTAACGCCGTCATGAACTCAAGAAAAAAAAATCCTGTCATTTGCTTTTCCATAAGCTCAAGAGTTCAACTCTGAGCATGCTAATGGTTGTGAGTCTTAATTAAAATGTCAAGGTAGCGTGATGTCCCATTTAAGGTCCACCCCCCTCCTCCCACCATCCCGATGGCTTTTCTGCTTCTGATCCTCCCCAGGGACCTATTAAGCCCCGGCCAAAATGATTGAAGTTCAAAGAGGTGAGCCCAAAGGTTGGGTGCTCGGCGCTTCGCGATTCGCTGTCGTCCCAGCATCCACCAACCCTGACCTTTAGCGAGACAGCCATCCCCACTAATGTGCACGCATATTTAATGAGAGAAGGCTTTAGATTCAGACCTTCCTGTCAGCCTTGAAGACGATAATGCCACCGGCCATCTCCAAATATTCTCTTCCGGGCCACTTCCACAGTGAATAAACAAATCATTATATCGGATTTTGCCCCTTTCACGCTTCCATCTGAACAAACAGGGTAGCAGCTGATTTTCATAAATTGGTACTCTCACAGAGTGGCAGGGCCATAAATGGAGCTTCAATCTTATGAATTAGATTTGGAGACAACAACAATAACATAAGATCAACAAACCATAGAAATGGTCTGACAATGGCAATTTTGATGAAATGTGAAGCAGTGCCATCCTCATTGATGTAAGACCTCTCACTAATTTTTTTAAAGACATCCTAAATTTGCTTTTCCAATGACACCATCTAAAATTTGACATTGGTAATAATACAATGTTTTATCTAGCACTTTTGCAGGGCTTCCGATAGCGCTTTTCAGAGCACTCAAACATGCTTTACAAGGAACATTTTTTTCAATAAATCAGTGCATGAGTTAAGAGCTGGTACTTTGTTTGAAGTTTGGCGCTTAATGTTGGTCCATTGCATAGGGTTTAGGTAAAAAAGAAAAATCAAGAACCTAATAACAGGACTTTAAGAAACTGGGATTTCTTTTTTATGTGAATGAACTGATGGGTCCTCAAGTTGAAAGTAGTTATGAAAGTGCATTCAACTACAGTATTATCTGCAAAAATGTCTGGGTGCACTGAGTATTCCGTATTCGGTGTAAGCTTTAAACTCAAAGTCCTGTTTTGTTAATGTATCAGATGCAAGCTTGCAATCTTCTCAGGAAAAACTGAAAAAAAAGTAATCTGATTACGTTATCGTGTTACACCTAAGACTGGTGCGAAGCACCCAGGTTGGGCATTGCTAGGAAAACTAGCAAACCCTGTCATTGTTCAATGACACAGCTCCATGGTTATTGGGTCGACCTTATGAACATGTCCTTTGCGTGGACAATAAATACTTTAATGCGATTCATGAATACAGTAAGACACAACAAGCAAGTACACACAAAGCACACACTATACTACAATATTTCAGGTACGCATATAACACCCCCACACACTCATACTTTGGTGTGCAAAGGCATCGAACAGCGTGGGCCCCTGGTCTGATGCGCTTCAGCAACCCTATCTTATTAAAGGCTGTCAGCATAGCAAGCGTGATCATAAGCTTTTTATTATTGGCTCAGAAAATATGATAATTTGGAAATGGCAGGCTCCCTCCTAACGACTGCACCATTTTCAATTTTAGCTTCTCTCCTTTTTTAACGGGAATGATAAGAGCTTCATGAGCTTCCCAATATAGCAGATTATTTACTTCTGCTTTTTTTTTCAATTAGTACATTATAATTGAGGTCCATCACCTGCGGTACCTTCAAAGAAAGCTAAAACAAATTTAATTAAAAATGGAACTCCCTATCATAGGGGAAAGTGAATTATGTGAGAAGTAGGGCAGATTCTGTGCTGACAATATGTGTTATTTATATCAGCTACTTCACTGTTTCGTGTTCTTTTTTGAGCCTCATGAAACTAATCCCTTCTCAAAGTCATGTTTGTCGCAATGCCCAGAATCATTCCTTCTTTTCTGATGGTATTGCGTGCTAAATAAGTAATTTTCTACCTGGTATTCTGAAATTGAACATCTGTTATCTGAAAGCGGGCACATTGTGTAGTTAAAATACTTATACGAGAGCAAGGTGTTTAAAGTGGTTCTTTTTATAGATCCTTCGTTGATACAAAAAAAGTACACGTGGCCAATAGGCCAAACTCTCATCCATCAACAGATTTTCTTTCCTTGTCCTTGCTTGCATCTCTCTCGCCATCACCCCTTCTCTCTCAGGGCCGTCAGCATTTTGGGATTACCTCACTATCTTTTGTTGCCTTCCCTGGAGCTCACCGTGTGATCCATAATTCAACAGTGACCCTATTTTGGGCCAAGCTAGAATTTGAACTGGGCCATAATCTCCATCTGGCACTTGGAGGAGTAATCTCGGTAAACACTGTTGCTTCAATATTTTATTGACCCTCTATCTTGATAAGACATAATTGCCATTTCTAATCTGTCTGGAGGAATCAGCAATGGGACCGCAATGGAGATCAGTTGTGCACTGCGTGGGTGGTCAGCATTATGGAAAAAAAAAGTGCAGGACGACAGATAACACTTACAAAAGTTCTCACAAGAAGGCATGCTGTGATTTTTGCCTTTAGCTGCAACGTAAAACACAAAGTCTTCATGAATGTGGCCCCATAATTACAGTAGCGGCTTAGTTCACATGATTGATCGAAGAACACATTTAATGGTCGAAATCAGCCTGAGAAAGGTGAATTTACTTCTAGCATCTAAAATTCACCCAGATAACAGGACATCTCAGTCATTTATTGCATTGTAACTGCATGGAAGTTTCAGTTCATTTTTGTCATTATTTTTCATTCATTTTTTGTTTAGATCAGCAAAGCGGACATTTTGGATGGTTTTTTTTGTGAGGTAATATGCAGAGGCGGACCAAATACAAATCTTTCAGCCAATGATGCGATTTGGAAGATGCTCCTCTCAGGCATTAGAAAATAGTACGTACATCTCTTCCCACGATTTCCTTTCATCCTGCCTTCCAAACAAGTTTACATTGGGTGGCTTCTTGAGATCTCGTGTATGTTTATTCTCGTCACACCACTCTGAGAAGTAAGTCTAAAAACCTGGAAGAAATTGTTCAGAAAAGAATCACTTCCAAAAATTAAAAGACTCGTATTTTGTCCGAACAACTGCATGCAAGACAGGTTTGTGCGATCTCCAATAAGTATGTTTCCTTATGTCACAATCGTAATAGATTCCATTAGGTGCAAAGGAATTTTTCCCTGGGGGACCATCTTGAGAATGATGGAAAATTGGCCAAGGCGAGCAGCCGAGAGCTAATGGATCAAAATTACCCCTGTCACAAAGTTTGGACGAGAGCTGACTGAAATTGCTTCCCTCCCCCCATACGCAAACCTTTTTTCTCTCCTCAACGACCAACCTCCCTAACTCAGACAGGAAAATCTGAAACATAGGTATTGTCAACGACTGCAATTTACACTCGTGCTTCTGTGCAGCTGTTCCTGTGCTTGATCACATGATGAATTCATATTTTCCTGTGCCATTGCATCCGTTCTTTTAAAAGAATGCATTAAGCCTTTATTTTATGCTGTCAACATTTTATTATGTCTTCTTTTTGAGCCACCATCAGGAAAAGAACAAAAACGCAAATGGACGCAAAATATCAACCTGATCTGGATCGTAAAACCAGTTGAAGAACAACAAGAATTTATCTTTTAATTCACTTTTAATTAGAGCAACAATATGCAAATGCACGAAAGGGAAGTGTGACAAATACTCTGTTTATCAAGTGATCAAAAGTAAAGACAATCGCTAAAAAAAACCTACAAACTAGCATTAAAAACTAATTCTGAGTCAGCCATGTAATGAGCGTTATTGTTAATCACTTGCAATACTCGTTGGGTAATGTTTTGTGTGAGTGTTTCCAGGAAGCTAACATTTCTCCAATTGGTGAAATTGCCTTCACAAAGGGCATCAACTGTCTGGAACTGAAATACATTTTTATAAAGTTCGCTTCTAATCCATGCCCTAATGTTCTCTATAGGATTTATATCAGGGAAATGTAGAGGATGGTCCAAAGTGATGTCATTCCGCCTGAAGTCAGCCATGTTGTGAACTGTAATGTCCTGTTGAAAAACCCAGCTGGTCATGCAGGATGGCCGCTGTGACGTCTGTACGTAACATGCTGCTATTTAACGATCCCGCACCACCCCAAGCGCCGGTGTTTCAAAAAATCAACAATACTATTCAGTTTGCTTTCCGGGTACTTCATTTTAATGAAACGTTTCTCAAAGAATACTGGTTCAAAGGGGACACCTATCCTCAAATATGGATTTGTGAGGTCATCCAATTTATTGGGGGCACTTTTTGAAATCACTTTTCATCCCAGAATTTCTGAGGTGCTGAGTATTGTGGAAGTCCCCTGTTGTGACCAAATTAAAAGATCTTCTTTTGTTTGACAAACTCCACAGGGAAGATCAAGCATAAGCAAAAATCCTTTTTGCCACTGTCTCTAAAATTTCTCTCTTTCTTCCACGAAAGAAGGGGTGGAAAGCAGAGGCACAGTTAAGACAAGCCCCCTGCGAAGAAGCAATTAAATGCTCGGCCTTGTGAAGGTCTCTCAGCAGTCCAACCAGAAAAAGAGCCATGTGGTCGGGCACAGTGGTGAAAGGAATTGCTTTAACAGTGGTCTGAGGAACATCCTTTTTTGACAAGTTAACCACCATAGCAAGCTAGTTCAGCAAATGGCTCTCACATGAAAATTTATCAAATAAATGCAAATCTTTGGCATCAAAGAACGCTTTGGAAAAAATGAGTTTTACTCGTAAGAGTTTATGCAACATGTAGAATAACTCTGCAATCCCAAGACATGAAATCGTTGTGCACCTTTGAGCAATCATTTTGGAGAGGGGAGACTTTTTAAAACAGACGTATGCCCGCCTAGAATGTTGGCCGTGCTTTGCCAGGTTTGCTTTTAAAAGCCCTCTGCAGTTAAATCTTTGCTGCTGATGCAATCCATGGTAATGTTCGTCCTCACAGCAATTTAACTTGTCAGCTCCTTTTTCGCATGCAAACGTGCTCTCCTTGGATTTTAGCCTCTGTTTAATTTGTTTACATATGTCAGCCACAACCAAATTTACACTTGTAACACCAGCATAAGGCTGTGACTGCTTTGTTACAGTCATAACATATGTCAAATTTCCCAGTAATGTATAAAAGGATTTTGCAATGTCATTCACAGTTAGCATTAGTTAAAATATACTTTCTGTTGCCAGTTAGGGGCCAAGAAATACAAATAGATGACGTTTAGATCAAGAAAAGCTGTCAACAATTTGTTCATTATTATTTGGTAAATATTCTCTCATTTAGCATTTTTTGCTGAAAAACAATTAATTTGTTTCCTAGATTAGGGTAATCTATTGTGATTATATGCCAATTATCTGTACTTCCATAGATGTTTTCTTTATTCATCAATATCAGGCAGTAAATGTGCCCTATAATATCACTATTTCTAGCATAACAAGTGATAACCAATATACTACTTCCCTCTGGTTGCTCTACTACCGAGTATACATTATGTACTTGGTCTTTTTTTTGTCTATTATAGATTTTAAGTCTGTTGTCAGATAACACACCGTATGACTCCTCACAAACAGACTTGTATTTTTTTAACAGGTTCTGCAGGTTGGCTTGCCGCCAATTAAGGGTGTCCCCTGCCTCGTGCCTACAGCTGGCTGGGGTAGGCTGCAACACCCCCATGACCCCTGTAAGGATAAACAGTATGGAAAATGAATCACAAAAAAAAGATTCTCCAGGTGAGCAAAAAAAAATATCTGAGTTTTGAAAATAGGTCATTGTGAGCTTTTTTTCTGTGCTGGATGACATGTGGCATAAGATAAGATCAAGAAAGTAATGCTCCATACACTATATATATGTTTAATAACCTGACCTACATGGCTAAAATCATGGTGGCACAAACTATTTCACAGTGGGGGCAGGCTTTCATTTGAACCAATCTGGTGTCTTGCTAGTATGATGTTCTAATTGCAGTCAGGTGTTGCTTGTTTCAGAGTGAACCTCAGTCCTTTAACAGTTTTTCCTGGATCGACAACAAACAAAACACTGCATCCACAGCGACATTTGGACATCAGTTTGGACACCAGTTTGGTCACCAGTTTGGACACCATTAATGTAAGTTTTGCTACACATAAAGTCCAAATAAAAAAAATGTTAAACTCAAATCACATTAGTCATTATCCATTACATTACATTCCTTAATTATATCTAGAAATGCAGCATAATCCCATTTATCATGCACTCCATCTGTTTTATATAAAAATATGCTGTTTTTTATAGATGTAAATACCATCACACAGGATTATGTCCCAGTGCAGTTTTTTTTTTTGCATTGCCTTTCAACCTATTCTTGTCGAATTCCCGGCTCAGTTACAACATACTGTATCATATGCCTCAAAGCAAATGGTATAGGGCGGGGAGCAAAATTCATATTACTTTTTTGCGTTCCGTGTGTCAAGTCGTTAATGGACAGTGAGTGGAAGTGAAAAGCAGGAGCATTTTCATCTCGCCTTCCTCTGTCTCTTTTACAACGGGCAGAGAAGCAAATGTAAATTGCCTATGAAAGGAGAGGTGGAAAACAATTATGGGAGTGACGCGCCTGAGAGAAATGAGTCTATTGCTTGACCTGTAACGAAGTGGAAAGTTGACAAGCTTGGCTTTGTGCGACTCGCATATTTGAATGCAAGGAAATGACTCGTCTGTACTGTCAACGAAGAGGAAAAGATTGCCAATTATAAGTGCTGGCCTTCTAATGCAGCCTAGCAGGCATACTGATAGGAAAGGATGGACATGAATATTCAGTACGTATGAATATTGATGCTAACATTTTATCAGAGTGGCACCAATGAGACCATAACAAACTATTAGTGATTGATTAAACATGAGAAATAAGCATTAATCATACAAAATGTACGCCGCGTAATTAATAATTCAAGACATTATACTGTTTGTACTCATTTACCTGCCCATAACCAATGCCATAACAATGCATTTTTGCCAATAACATTATTTCTACTCAGGCCTCAAATTAAAAAGATGCATAAGTGTCATCTTGCATGTTTATGAATTACTTTAAATCACTCAATGTTAATTTTTAATATTAAACTCGCCATTCAGTGACTGACAGTATGTTATTTGTCAAATATCTTGTCGTTTTGCTGACTATATTTGAACAGTATGGAAATGGTCAACAATGTTCTAACAAGGTAAGTAATGTAATCAGACAAGTTATAATTGGATATGTTCAGAGGCCGTTTAATAGTGTTAATAATTTCCCAAGTTTTAATATGATGTTCTGCAACCAAATGCTTTAGTTTCACATTTCCTTTCAATGATGTTGATCTTCCGGGCAGTGACAGTGTGCAATGTAAAGCAGAATGAACGATGTGGTTTTCTGATTGATTGAAATAGCCCGAGTCTGCGAAGGACATGTGAGTCCTTGCTGTTTGTACACCTCAACATGTTTCATCAGAAAAGTTGCAACATGCTGCCGTACAAGGTGAAAGCCTTGTTGTTTCCCCCGTAATGTGCTTACGCACAAACATTTGTTCAGCTTTGACGAATGTGCTAACTGGACGCTCCTGAGTATATCCTGTGCCCGTGCCACTGTCAGTCTTTCTGGGTGAGTGACTGACAAAAGACCCCCAGACGATGAAAGAATGACAATTGCTCACCCTTCCAGTGTCATTCAGCATAGTACAGAAGCCATTAACTTTTAAAAGCAGGCCTCGCTAACAGCAAGCCCCATGCCATTTAGTCTCCCTTTCTCTGACACTTCAAATGGCTGTGATGGGCAGGAGTCAAGGCTCCTCGGCCATTTTGTGCGTGTGTGGTGATGGTGGTTGGGGGGATCGGATGGTTTTGGGGGCACCATGGTCTTCTCCTTCATTGTGAAACGGTTGGCACGGTCGTTCCACAGTTGTGCATGTGTGTCTGTCTGCCTGCCAATGTTGGAGGCTGAGGTTGATAGAATACACCTTGATTGAAGTTTCATCAGGTATAACTTAATGGCACCGCCATCAACCAATTAGGAGTCATTAGGGTCCCCAATTGAAAGTGGTTTATAAATAATGTATATCTAGAGTAATACCACATAATCTGGATATCAGAAAGTCAAAGGTTGATGCATTATTAATGGGGCCAAATTGGACTTTAATAACTGTTCCACCGAGTCCTACACCGCCGCAGAATTAACTTATGTTAATATGCCTTTATTATTAATGGGCAGGCTTTTTCTAAAATGTTAACTGACTGGGTTGCTCCAGAGGCAGTTGCCAAGATTGACGAGCCTTGCATCTAGGCTGAAGAGGTTGGGCGATGGCAGCAAGGGTTAGCTTATTTATTTATTTATTCACCTACCTGTAGCGTGTCAGCCCACATCGTTGTGTCAATAATTCCCTGGTAAAGCCATTAGGTGTGATCACAGAGGCCCAA
The DNA here is from genome assembly GCF_051989625.1 of Stigmatopora argus. NCBI lineage: Eukaryota > Metazoa > Chordata > Actinopteri > Syngnathiformes > Syngnathidae > Stigmatopora > Stigmatopora argus. Next base: position 10,546,661 of record NC_135392.1, on the reverse strand, counting down.
TTAGCTCTGCAATGTGTGAGATGACAATCGTATATCATTACCTCCATAATGGCATGCAGGAGAAAAGCCTCTTTAAAAACAAACAACAAGGCTATTACTGGGAATATATGCTGTCATCAACATTGTTACCTCAACCGTTCTGACTTGTGCTCGAATGCTCTTTTTATGCTCGTCAAGTGTTATGGGACATTAGAGTGAATGTATTCCAATGAACATCTCTGGATTATTCACAACGACTGCATCTTCATTTCGACATATTTGTGACACTCAATTGTCTCCTTTCAATGACTGCAGCAAACTTTTGGACCATAATGTTATATGTTACTGTATACAAATGGTGCCGTTTCGATTATGAGTCCTCGTTGTTGCAGAAGTGGGAAGAGGACTTTATGCCAAAATGACTGCTATGTCACCCTGATTTATATTCGCTCATACCACAGCTCAGTGGTGGCTCATGCTGAGCTTCTGAGACAATTTGGTAGAAGCATCTCTGAGAGTAGCTGATAGACTAGCTAATATGTTCTCTTATGGCATTTGCATAATGTCCATGGTACATCGCCAAAGCGCTGTTCTGCTCCAGTTCCTCCTTGTAATATATCTGGCAGCATTTCTAAAATGCAGATGTTACTGGCTGTGGCTCACAACTCTGATGGTGAAACTCCATCTGGAATATCAAAGGAAAAATACTTGCAAAGTAGCCTCTTTGTTTACAATCTCTTTTAGAATCTCGTCCTGCGAACGGCATGTTGAAAAGATTATATCAGGTCAGTTTTTTGTTTTCTCTGAATTAAATTTAGAGGCCAACCATCTGGTTTAACAACCTTGTACAAGATATATAACAGAATACCTTCGAAACGTTATGTAAAAAAACACCTGTACCTCATGGATTATCCTCCCACGTGGGTAGAATAGCATGTGGCGTTATTTGTTTATGATTTTAATTTGCTGAAAACTCATTTTACAAGTGTTTACTCATGAAAAATTTGAGTTTGTGCTGATACAAATGAGTTTTCAATTTAAAACAATGAAATGAGCATTGGGAAAAAAGAAATTCTCACAGGATCCAGACATAGGACACATCCTTTTGTGTTGTACTTGATGTATTTCAACACATTTCGTGCACAGAAACTGTTTGCAACAGCTTTTTGGACAGTGATTAAATTCAGTTTGAATTCCCATGTCAAGTAAGCATAAATATAACACATCCAAATTTCCTAACCAAAGATTATCTCAGCTATGCTTGAAGTATGCTTGGAAAAATGTGTACCTTAACACAGAGAAATCCAGCAGCATTTAAACACCAGTGCATTCACTCACACTGTATGGATCTTGTTCAGCCCTTAAGTCATGTTTGGTCATTTCTATTGCTTTTCTTCTGGTTTAAAAACAGCCACAGCATCTATGAAATAATTGGCACAGCTCTCTTTCTCTCAGGTCTCCTCCTCTGTCAGTCCTTCTTCATTAGTCATCTTGCCATGTTGCACAGTTGACTTTGTGCGTGCTTTCAATCGGGGTGTATAATCGTCGAAGGTGGATGTTTTCTGCCTCAGTACATAAATTTGTTGGCCTATGGGGAAACAGCCGTGGAATTAAATGTGCTGTAGAGATTATGTGTAACAAGGCTTGTGTAAGATAATGTGTTTTCCTAGTTTTTGTCACACAGTCAATATATTGACAAGGTTTTTTACTACAACGCTTCTTTGGTGTTGCAAGCACAGTGTCATCTCAGCCAGGTGACCTGTCATACTTCGATTCACTGTCACAGTGGATTTGGGCAAGTGAAAAACGTAAAGGTTGGGGGGGGGGGGGGGGGGGGGGTAGATAGCATCTTAGAAGTCGCAATCACTTCAAACCTTTTGGGTGATTTCAGATCAAATGCCTTCCGAAAAATTTAAATTGAAATGACTGTTTACCCTTTAAAGAAATAAAGAAAACTCACATTTATTCTGAGCAGGTATTTACCATATCTACCCTGAGATGAGACACCCTTGAGAAATATACACACTCCTAAAAAATACAATGACTAAAGTAAACTTTCAGACTAAATAGCAAAATAAAATATCTACATTACCTGCTCAAATTATTAGGTCAGCCTTAACACCCAGTCCAAAATGCCCAGCAGAGGCTCCTTTGTATAAGCTAAGATTAAAAAAAAAAATTAAAAAAGGAGTTGACTAACCAGTTAAGCATTACTGAAGTCAATAAATCTGACAAACTCCGAAGGTTGTTGTTTGAATGAGACACAAAACTGCTTTCTTGTGCCAAAAAGACCCCTGCTGGGAAATCACTATTCTGACTGCTGTGACATTCCAAAGTGTGTAAATGTGTGGATGATTGATATTATCCATGGGTATTGACAAGAAAGGTTTACAATCTAAACATAATAATTGCTATTCTTTACATAAGCAGCACCTTTTTACATCTGTTTTGCAATGAAGAGTGTGTGGGGGAGGTGCCAGCTATGTCACGGCCAGAGAAAGGTTTTCTTAGGCACACGGATCTGTGTGTAGAGTCAATCAGAGCTGTACAAACCCTTGATTGCCATTGACATTTACTGGGGGCCCATTTCCAATTAATCTTCAAGGGCCTCCACCTCTTGACGCCTGATTACGATTTCCCCCCGACAAACTGGCTAATTTGTTTTGGGGCATGTGTCTGGAAGAGGAAGCGGTCCTTTGGTGGCACTACAATTAAGACATAGAAGGAAAGGATTTAAATAAAAGGGCAGCCTGACTGTAGCCCGAAACAATTATAATACATCTAATATTTTATTATTGCATTTACCGAATATTTGTTATGGGGGAATTTGCTTGAATGAAAAAAAGTTAGTCAATAGAACTCACTTTACAACAAATTGGGGCTCTTTACATTGGCGACCTCATTGTGCCCTGTGATTGGCTGGAAACCAATTCAGTGTGACCCGTGCCTACTACTCACAGTTGTCTGAGATAGGCACGCTTGTGAACAAAAGTGACTTGGATAATGAATGGCAGGTTCAATCCAGGTTCATGGTCTATTCATTCATGTCCCATACCGCTTATCCTCACAAGGGTTGCGAGGGGTGCTGGAGTCTATCCACACCCTTTTGCCTTGCTTGAGCAATCAAGGTTGCCATGGTTTTACGTATGCAAATCATTATGAATGTGTGTTATGGGAGATGCATCCTCAAGCTTGCAAACACTAGGCTAGGGAATGTATATTTTATATTATACATAGTACATAGGTACTCATGCATTTGCATATTTATTATATTATAATTATTATTTCAAGAGCACCCGCTTGATCGAAGCAGGAGTCCATTGGTCTGTTGCTCTATTTTCTTCTTTTTTCTACCTCAGTTTCACATTTACAGCTAAATGACGGGAGTGGGACATGTTTTTGCCAAACTGTCCCCTGGACCGGTTTGATAATAGCCACCCTTTGATCATTCCCTCCTGCCATTTCCCTTCACTCCTCCTTTTGCCCCAAGCCTGTGTGCTATGCAGACCAGTGCCCACAGTGAAGCCACCCTGGAATATTATCTTCTGGCCAGGCTCAGTCCTGGTGTCTGCCTGTCTGCCTGTCTGCCAGTCTGTCGATGACTTTGTGTAGCAGGGTGGGTTTTTTTCTCATCACAATTCTACTAATCAATCTTGCAACCAGAAAATGCACTATAGGATCCATTTTCATAGAATGCAACAGAAGCGTATTTTCATGCCAACACGGAAGACAGGATTTTTCAAATGTAATTTGGTAGCGAGTGTGTGGAGTTTCCATGTTCTCCCCGTGCCAGTGTGGGTTTTGTCTGGTAGTCTGGGTTTCTCTTACATACCAAAAAAATGCATGATAGACTGATTAGACACTCCAAATTGTCCCTAGGTGTGTGAGTGGTTGTTTGTCTGTGGGCCTTTTTGTAAAACCAATCTCGTTTTACCCATTTCGGCTCTAATCCGGAACGTCTCGGTCACTGGGAGCAGAAGGAAACGTCATCGTCTAAATATGACAAGGAAAAAAATAGAGAGAATAATAAAGAGAGCGATAGAGGGAGAGAAAGAGAGAGACAGAGACACTAAGAGAAATGCCCAAGAGCGTCCATTGTCCTAACAATTGATGTGAGTAATAATCGACATTGTTTCCAACAGGCCATGCAAATCTCTTACCATCGACACCTTTGATATTGCTGGTGGCATTGTTAATTTGTAGTTCCGCATGTCCGTCATGCTGCAAGTTTCCCCAGTACAAGAACACAGATTTCTGCTCCCATCTCCCACCCCACATCCACAAAGATCCATAAAACCTGGATCTCCTCCCAATGGTCTGAAATGACAATTGATGGTTGGATTTGGATTAAAATTTATGGCGGCGTCGTGGAGGTGGACTTTGAATAGCCCACTTAGAGGATTTTTCTAAATGGGAATGATAGTTTTCCTGTTCTTTTGGTTGGTGTTCTTTGTGATTGTTTAAATCTAGAGCATTTAAGGTAAATCATAATTCTGGAAGATGGCAATGGAGTACTTGAGCCCTGGTGATTTAGAAGCCTTTGTTCTTTTTTTCCCTTTTAGACTCTGGGTGGTAAACTTTGATATGCATTCATCATCTGCTTTTCCTGTGTGCTTGTGGTATTGCATGGGATGAGGAAGGACAGGATTACCTTGCCCTTGTCTCATTTTGTCTGTTTATCTTCGTAATGGAGGTCATTCACATCGTTTCTCAATCAAAACAACGATTGCTAATATCTGCGCTCCTCTAGTTTCACTTCATTTAGCAAAGATGATAAAGATTAATGTATATACATTTACACATTCCATTTGACAGGTTTTCACTTTGCTAATGACGATTTGTTGACTGGATTAGCTTGCCTAATCTTACTTTCACTTGAAATATTAAAGCAAATGGAATATTCATTTTAAACGCCTAATGAGTTTAGGTGGGGCTTGTTTATTAAATTATACATGGTAAGGTGACATTAAAAGGCTCATCCTTGTCAAGTCCATCATTGTTTTATTCTCAGGACTTATCACAGCATTTGAAACTTTACAGTTATCAAAAGAATGTTTAATAACAGAAAGTTTTCTCATGTTTTATGTATTCTTGTGGAGCTACTGTGTCCATACATGGCATACTGAGCTCGTTAATGAGTTATTTGGGGGCTTTTGCAATAGTTTTATTCCTCTTGTTCCCACGAATCAATTGATTTATTAATAGGCGCTGTAGTTTTGTATTACAGGGGGAAAAACAGCTTAGAATGTAGATCCAAATTTTCTTGTCTGGATTTCTGTTTTTCATTTGCATGTTCCCCTCATGAATGTGTGCCACTTGCAGCTTCCTTTCAGTAGTGTTCTAATGTGCCTGTCCCAGACCAAGACAAAATGAAGATTTGCGTAGTAACGAGCATCTGGTGTAAAAACTCATCACATCCTCATATTCCTTGGTTAAGATTTTTTTCTTCTCCATAAACTGGATTTCTTCATATTTCTATGGAAGTCGGTTTTACAGTTAAAATATTTTTGAGTAGCAGATGTGAATTATCATCCTGATGACATGGCACATTTAACATCCACCTAGTATTTCCATTTTTACATTTTCAGCAACATTTCTGAATGGAATTTCCACATGCAGCTGCCAAATTCGGACTTCTTTTTTTCCACTGGATATAAATGAATGCGAATGGAAGCATCAATTTCAGCACACGCTTGGGAGACATCTGTTCCCTGCAGGCTTTGTGTCAGAACTGCACTTGCAGGCAGGTGTATTGCCTTTGTGTTTGAGACTGAGGAACCAAGTAGTACAGTGTCGGGAGATCGATGCACCCTGGGAAGTATTGTCTCTGCTTCTGCATGACGAGATTTTTCTAAAAAGGTAAAGGTTGCCTGGCTTCAGTAGTCGTATGCATTTTTCCGTTTGTGTGATCCAGTATGCTCACATGTTATCATCACATTAGTCATTATCTGCACAATCTGGACATTTCTCACCACAATTGAAAATTTACAATATGCTTTATTGTACTATCCACTAAATGGTCGCTCCATGAACTCCAGTCTTTCTTGAAGAATCTCATTATGACAACCCTACTCCTACTTAAGAATAATTTGCATCCATGGCGATTCCATGGATCCTGTAATAACTTGGAACTAAATTTACTTTATTAAAAAATACACCTTTGCATTTTATTACTGAATGAGTCATGAAGTTGGTGCAAAAGGGCAATACTGAACTTATCCACTTATGTGTCTTTCCCTTTGGGCTTACTATATCCAGATTAAAGGAAAGTTCACAGATAGGCAAAAGGATCCAGCACCCATATCCAATCAAACGGTTCCCTGAGGGCAACCATGTGGTGCTCACATATGTGGTCACAACCGCACAGCATGACACCCCATGTCCTCCAGGAGTCCTCCACAAGAATCCTGAGATTTTATAAGCAAGAGTCCAGCATCTTGAAGAAACAGGAATATGTTGAAAACTGACTTGAAGCAAATACATAAAACAAAAAAGGGGATCGGCCTCACAGTTCTGAGATTGAGGGTTCGATCCCAGGTTAGGACCTTCCGATGTGGATTTTGCATCTTCTCCCCGGGCTTGGGTGGGTTTTTCTCCGGGAACTCTGGTTTACTCCCAAAAGCATGCAGGCTAGGCTCGTAGGCTCTAAATATGGTTGTCCATCTCCTTGTGCCCGGCCAAATCAGAGTGTCCCCCACCTGCTGCCCATAGTTGGCTGGGATAGGCTCCAGCCATGGCCGGACGTTTGGTCGCCGGACGTTTGGTCGTCGGACGTTTGGTCGCCGGACGTTTGGTCGCCGGACGTTTGGTCGCCGGACGTTTGGTCGCCGGACGTTTGGTCGCCCGGGTGAATATAATTTTGAGAGCTGATTTCAACAGTAGATATTTAGATATTAAACTCTCTCTCATGAATATAATTTTGAGAGCTGGTTTCAACAGTAAACTCTGTCATGTTGTGAAACGTCCGGCGACCAAACGTCCGAGTACCGGCTCCAGCACCTCCTGCGACCCTCGTTAGGGTAAGCGATATGGAAAATGAATGAATGAAGACAATGACATTTGGATCCGGACGGCCAAATCAGAGAGCAGCTTTTCCTAGAGCCATCACACTTGATTGGCATGTGAATAAATCACACGAGGTGACCGTTTCCCTCTCATCTACTTCCTTGTCGGCAAGAGGACCAGAACGAAGCTTTGGCTCACATTTTCCCTGACAAAAGAGGTGACAGGGAAGGGACAGTGAAAAGGCTATAATAAATGCTACTCTGAGATACAAGGAAGGGAGTGCAGTGTTTGAAAACGGTAACCTTTTTCGGATGCTGATTTGGTATTCATTATTAATGACCTTTCTATACCTGAGCTAAGCTGTAGCCAGGAAGCCCCTTTGTGTTAGAGGCTGCCGTCAGCTTAGGGACAGGCTTGCCACACCTGTTCAGACTTGTTGCCTGATGAATTTGTTCATTCAGTATGCATCTTTTTCTCACACACTGTTTAATTTGTCCTCCTGAGTCCACATGCTGTGTAAAGAATAGTAGGAACATATGTGGGCACAGAGTTAAAGTTCAGACAAGCACCCTGGAAACAAATTAGAGGTCAGACGAGGAAGATTGGTCTTGTGGTATTTACATTGTCTGTCACTACCTGCCAGGAAAGAAGACGGGCAGACTGGAACACAGAGTTCCCTCCCTTTTTTTCTCACTCATCTTGTATTCAATGCTCTTTCGATCTCATCCGAAGGCATTCTCATGCTAATTGAACTTGAAGACCAACCATGCATACGGTACATTTCCATGCGTGTGTTTGTGAGTTTGAACAATCAACTAAAATGTGCTCATCCATGCTCACTGTTCTATTCACGCTGCTTACACCCCGACATCATCTGAACGCAGTGAGAGACATCGTTCTAAGCGCATTCAAATTTCAACCCCAGTGAACACACAGTGCACTGGGCAGGACTAACCAATTATTACTCCACCTGTTTCTTTATCTAGTGATCCCTTAGCATCGATTTGTCATCCTTTTTTCTATCTCACTGATTCTTAAACATCGCACCATGGTATAGTGGGCTGCAAAACAATTTCAGGGCCCCGAGAGCCACGGAGAGGCATCAGTATACGGATGCTGCACACCGAGTAGTGTTGGCGAACTTGAGTGAACTTTTGCGCATTGTGAGTTGATACCTTTTTCCACAAATACCTTATTGCTCGTCAATTGGTTCTAAAAGGTTGCATGTGTACGATGCGAATTAAACATTGATGTCAACTGGTTTAAAGTATGGCTTAGGGGTGTACTATTATCCTGAGAGACAGATCTCTTTAGTTGTCAGGATATAACAGCTCAGGGGCTACAAAATGACCTCTGAATACTCTTTGGTATAGCTGATCTGTGGTTGGCAGTAAGGGTCATTTTTTTATATAAACACAGTGCATAGAATGAAGGACTGTTCAAAACGGCTGAATAAAACCTCTGGACGCCTTGAAGAAAAGTGTCGTCTAAAATTATGGACCACACAAAATGGCATAAACTCCACACTTCATCTCTGCTCCCGACATTTAGTTTGCCCTGGGGCATACACACATAGTTGAGAACCAGGTGTTGTCACAATCCCTTGCGAGCCCCTATTTCCTCCGCGTAGCAATTAATGGCTCTTGGAAGTCAGACACACTGGCCTGAGAATGGCTACCTATCGAGAATGGAGTTGTCACATCACCCTGACAACCAGGTCAAGCCCTTTGAGTATCATCAGTGTGTGCCAACAAAACCAGGAGTCAAAGGTCATCTCACCTTGTGATCTCTCTGTGGGATTGATCCGTTGTAGTGGAAATGGGTTTTTTTAGCGGCATGATTTAGACAGCAGCCAGACACCGTTTTTATTTATTTATTTTTTTATTCTTGTCAGACCTGTGTTAGAGGCCACATGGCTCATGACATGGAACGCACAAAGGAACTGTAGCCTAATTAGGGTAATCTGTCCCTGTTTCCGTTTGTGCTGCTGTCTTTTTATGTCACCAGTGCTGTTGTTTATGGGTCCTAATGTCTGTGCAATTTGCAGAAAGCCTGTGTTTGTCAAGAGGCCTGTGTTTTGTGGGAACACAGTCAGTGAAAGAGAGGAGCTGTCAGCACAGATGATCCGTACAGCCTGTGCTCGGCACAAGTGGAGACGCCCACCCATGTCAAATGTCACAGCACTAATCTCTTTCCAATGTAGCCCTTCTATAACCACAGGGGCCGTAGACTGACACAGCTCATTGCTTTGCACGACGAACTTATTAGGGAAGCCTCCTATCCCAAACCTGCACGCTTTCCTTAAGGTACTGCAAAAAATGCTATAATTCTTCTATAGCTCTGGGCAAAAAAAAAAAAAAAAGTCTGTCTTCAAATTAAACCGCAAGAAAAAGATTCCATACAGTTTTTAGGCACTACTTTAAAATGTAGTAATGCGCACATTTTTCTTTGTGTCATTGACATTAAAGGAATACTGCCATTATTCCCCATCTGAACTTTACATGCTTTTTGTTGTTTTTATGTAAGCATGAAAAAGATTTGGATTAGATTAAAAGTGAGATGCTTTTATGATGTTAAAGTCCATTAGGAAAGACATGGATATCGTCTGACATGATAGAGTAGCTTGTGTTCGCTCGTTCATGGGAGAGGTGGTTATAATGTTTTATTCATTATAGAACTGACGATAGAATCCTATTTTGGAGACTCCTATATCAGTGTTGATTTGCGTGTATACTTGCTGATTGACATGAGTGGCACTCTGAATAATTGACCAGTACTTTTCAACCATATGCCAAGCTTCTGAAGGTTATTGTGTAGCAATGTGCATTGTACATTTCCAACCCACCCTTGGTGTAGAGACCAAGATATTGATGTTTTGAAACACATTTAGTTCATATCCAAAAAAGATTGATACACGAGCATACATTCTTTATTCTACACCGTTTCTTAGTCTGCTCAGGGTCGTGGGTGAGTTGGAGCCTATCCAAACTAATTTTGGAGTGAAACACGGTTTATTTTGTATTATTTTCTTGTGCATTTTGAAAGGTCATAGAGAATGCATGCCTGTCCAAGAGTTAGTTTTTTTTTTAAAGGAAATTCGAGCAGTGTTGAAATACAGCAAATTTGGGGACTACAACTAAGATTTGAATTGAATGCTTTTATTGTCATTACACAAGTATAATGAGATTTAAATTTGAGCAGTGGTATACGCTCTGGATTGACAACCACCAGCCACATATTGACAGTTATAACATTTTTTATTTCATAACATCATATCTGTCTCTGTGCTTGAACTAGAATGTTTTGGACTGTAGACAAATCTGTTAAGATCCGACTCACCTTTTCAGAATTTGTAGGATTACCACACAAAGCCCACACATTCTGTGAATACTGATACTGTTCTGCATTGAATATAAACAATGTTAGAAAATTCCCAAATAGTACTTTGTTCTCTATCTGAATTTCAGAAAAAAATGTTATAATTCCAAACTGACTATCACCAAACGCACGCTACATAATAATTAGGCAGTGCGTACGTTAAATGAGGTGCCCTCCCATTACGCCACATTGTATGTAAAATATTGCCAATGGGAAGTCAGGCATGAGTGCAGGCCAGTCTATAGTGCATAGTGGATGGGTAAAGGCCCTGAGGGAAAGCTTGGAGAGCAGAGCAGTGTCATGCCAAAGAAAGCAAAGTTCCCCCCGCCCCACTGGGCCCGGTCATGCCGTGAAAACGAGATGACATTACCGGGCCATTTAGCTGGCAGAAGAGCAGAAAGAAATAGGTGAGAGAGGCACCTAGTGTATCGCTTTTGTTATATAATGGCTGGCTAATGTGTCAAAGAGAAAGAGAAAGAGGAGTCTTGTGTTATAAAGAGTAAGAGTAGTATCACACATGTTCACTTTATTCATAATTGAACAATGAATCAATGTGCCTGGACTATTTACATTACATTGTGCAGAACTGCACAAATATAATTGAGATGCATTGCCTTTTCCTTGTCAAGTGTGGTTCTGTACATGTTACATGTTCTTGATTGTTGTCAACTGTCAAATGGCACAGGGTTGCATTTTCCTGAAAAGAGAGGCTGCACTTTTTCAGGTTTCCACGTCTGTTTATATACAACGATTTTTGATAATGTTTCGATGTGGTGATATACAAAGTGTTTTATATATGGTGAGGAAAAATAGCATGGAGGCGTGACCTACAGCAAAGGAGGTAAATATAATCATTTGACATATATAATGCACTCTGATGTCATGCTTTATGGTCACTGTTTTAGGGTGTTGTTAGAATGATACGATGACCAGTTCAGAGGTAATCCGCCTTGTACACGATTATCTGTGGAGAGAATGGATGACTGAAATAATACCATAGAAGTATCATTAAACTAAATATGTATTGTTAGCATCCCACAATATACCATGGCAGGATTACACTAGCCATATGATTATCATCTCTTGTTTAATTGATTAGAATGAATTTCACAGGAAACATTTCTGCATTAGTAAGTAATGTCAATTTTGGTCTGACTATCATTGTCAGACATATTCATTGGAAATATACATTGTGGTTGTTGTAGTAATAATTTGAAATGGTTTAGATCTGTGCATACATGATGAACTTTTAAATGTTCAGAGTCAATCAGTATTGTAGAATGCAGTTCTGTGCTCTGTAACTAAACAATTCATTACAATAGCATTTTAAATACATTTACGAAGCCCTCGGTTTGAGCAGGATGCCATGTTGTTATAATCTTTCGTTGAATGTCCAGTTATTTTCTTTAAACATACACAGTCTCTAATAATTTGTGTTGTTTTTAAACTCAATCAGATTCCACTGTGCATTTTTAATGCACTCCTACTTGATTGTCAATATTTCAAATTTGACCAACTGCTGCCTCATTTTTATATCAAATGACGATGAAGACATTCAAACGACCGCAATCCTCTCAATAAAAATATGCGGGGAAATAATCTCACTGTTGACAGTGAAGAGTTTTTCTTTCAATATTTCGACCCACCCTTCTGTGCCCCCTCTGAACGCCACTCGGCGGTGCTCACAGACTTTCCCATTCTGGGCGCGCATGCAACCAGAGCACAAGGTTTCACTAATAACCAATTAAACGTATATATTGACTTTTCCAAGGTCATCAGTTATGAAGAGCGGCTGGGAAAGTTTAGAAATATAAAAGAGAAAAAGTATTCGAGTAGAACCCTTTTGTGCACCGTAACATGGGAGCTGTTCGTTTCAGCACCACGGAGCTGTCCGGTCTCGATGCAAGTAGGATGGGCGCTGTCCAGCGAGAATTAAAACGAAAGCAAATAGTTTGAGAACCTTTCACCTTGTCTATTTCATTTTCCATAACATAATTGACGTGGTATCAATGAATACGCTGCATTCTTGTGATTGTGTATTTTTTCTCTGGCAGAGCAGAGCACAAAGGACCGTTTTCAGCTATATTTCTCTATTTATAGACCCTCTCCCCTCCGTGGAATGTACTATTTCCTCTTCTCGTAAGAAAAAGGGGGGAGAGTAGCAAAGCTGTCTTTCACATCAGCCACCATGTCAGCGAGTTTTATGCTGAAACCTCCCCACCCTAGTGGCAGAGGTTGGGTCAGTCCCGCTCGTTTAAACCGAGAAGACACCCATAGCGACTCAAATGCAAAAATAAATAAAAAAATAAAAAATAAAAGGGTGCCAAGAAGCTGGGATGGGGGAACGTGGGTGTAAATAGGCAGTGAACACGCTCTCTCTCTCTTCTCTACCTCCCCCCTCTCTATCTAGCTCTCTCTCTTTCTCTCTCTCTCTGGCTCTCTCTCTCTCTCTTCTATCTCTCTAAACTCCCGTCTCTCTGTGCGTTTCTTCTCTTTTATTATATCAATGAACGACTTTGAGAGTAGGACTTAGCAGAAGCAAGCAAAAGCCTCCGTCGGGACCAAAGCGGTATCACGTTTCTGATATGCGACTTGGCCGCACGCTACATGTGTTTTCCCATCAATGTAAATATTGGCTTTAGGGCGAGAAACCAATCAGCTGTGGCGCGGCTCAAATTTTGACCAAGACTCGCACCTTGCTTGCCTTTTTTTATTATCCACCCCCACCACCACCACCTCGACCATCATCGCCGTCTTCTGCTGTTGCAAGCAACCCTCACTCAACTCGCTGGCCGGTCCGAAAGAAGATGGCAACTTTAACCAACGGGCAGGTGGACGCCGCGGTGCACGGTGCACACGTCGGGGTCGGGGTCGGGGTGGTCTCCGCCAGCACCAACGGGCTAGTGAACGGATTAAGCCACAACCACAGCCCGGCGGGTTGTCTGGCCACCATCCCCATGAAAGATCACGATGCCATCAAACTCTTCATCGGTCAGATCCCCCGCAACCTGGACGAGAAGGACCTGCGACCCCTCTTCGAGGAGTTTGGCAAGATCTACGAGCTCACGGTGCTCAAGGACCGCTTCACGGGCATGCACAAAGGTGGGTGATGAGCCCGTGGACCCTTTGGGTTTGTCATCTGTCATGCGTTTTGGGGGAAACCATAGATGACTTGTCGTTCGTTGTGCATCGGTGAATTTCTCCATTCCGAGGCTTTGTGAGCAAATGTGTGTCAGCGTAAAGAGTGTCCCAAAACGGGAGTCACGACAACGTGGATGTGTGTCGGTTTGCTGTTAGGTTGTCTGCATTGCACTGCTGTTGGAAACTTGCTTGCTCTCACTTCACCAAAATCCAGGCGATTAATCTCACGTTTTCATGTTGCAAATAGCCGCAGGCTGTTTTTGATTGCCCGCAGCACTGTGCTGTGTGTGCGGGGGGGTTGTGTGTGTATGGGTGTGCGCGTGTGTGTGTGGATTTGTGTGTGGACGTGTGTGTGAGCGTGCGTGGGGGGGGGGGGGGGGTGTATGGGTGTGCGCGTGTGTGTGTGGACGTGTGTGTGGACGTGTGTGTGGGCGTGCGTGTGTGTGTGGGGGGGGGGATTTGTGTGTGTGGGGGGATGTGTGTGGGCGTGCGTGTGGGGGGGGGTGTAAGGGTATGGGTGTGTGTATGGGTGTGCGCGTGTGTGTGTGGACGTGTGTGTGTGTGTGTGTGGATGTTTGTGTGTGGATGTGTGTGTGTGGATGTTTGTGTGTGGATGTGTGTGTGTGGATGTGTGTGTGTGTGGATGTGTGTGTGTGGATGTGTGTGGGGATGTGTGTGTGGGGATGTGTGTGTGGGGATGTGTGTGTGGGGATGTGTGTGTGGGGATGTGTGTGTGTGGGGATGTGTGTGTGTGGGGATGTGTGTGTGTGGGGATGTGTGTGTGTGGGGATGTGTGTGTGTGGGGATGTGTGTGTGGGGGGATGTGTGTGTGTGGGGATGTGTGTGTGTGGGGATGTGTGTGTGTGGGGATGTGTGTGTGTGGGGATGTGTGTGTGTGGGGATGTGTGTGTGTGGGGATGTGTGTGTGTGGGGATGTGTGTGTGTGTGTGTGTGTGTGTGGATGTGTGTGTGTGTGTGTGGATGTGTGTGTGTGGATGTGTGGGTGGGTGTGTGTGTTTGTGTGGATGTGTGTGTTTGTGTGTATGGGTGTGTGTGTGCGCAGTCCGTGCCGTTTTTGTACAACTAAAGTAGGACCATAATTAGCCGTTTACTTTTTACTTTAAAAAAAAGAAAACATCTCTAAAATGTCGCTGATTACAATGAAACGGTGAATGGATTCACTTAACGGTGGCTATTAATTAAGATGCTTTAACTTAATGGCTCATTAAATGATGTCAAATGTATCCAACTGGTTGGACATGGCCTTTAATGTGTAATAATAATAGCCGGTCTTTGTTTAGATGCAACAGGAATGATGGTACCTCCCACTTGTACTTTATTTTCTTCTCTCTTGGGGAAGGCAAATCACCATTTAATGAGAGGTCAGTAATTGATCCACTGTACCTGCAGGACATCTCCCAGTGGAACAAAGTGCATTAAGAACCAAAAAAAAAATAACCATCACTTTTCTTAAAGCTGCTTTCAAACTGCACTGTAAACATTTTGTCAGATGCTTTGTGGCGAAGTGAATTAATAAATTAAAAATATTTTAAAAGGTCTGTAGGCATGGGAGAAAAAAAGCGACACAGCAGGACAGTGTGCATTGGGGGTATATTTTATTAATGGAACGGCTGTATAGAGACCTCCCCGTCGGACAGTTAATCACCAGTGTCCCTACAACTATACAATTGGCTCACCAGCTGATTCTAAAAAGTGTCTCCTCACTCCGATATACAGCACAGCTTCTCACTTTCATTAGCGAGTCCCTGCTGCGCTCATATTTTAACTAGCTCCAGGCACTAGCTACTGCCTGACTCACTCTCATTCCCCTCTTAGAACTAAAAAAATCTTACAGTCACATTTTCTAAAAGTATTCCAAATTAGCGATGAGTGAGTACAAATGTCACAAATAAGTGACTCAACAATAGACGGCTCACAGAACCGGAATCATTTATTCAATGTGTTTTAAGCTATTTATTATTTATCACAAAGCCTTCTACTCATAAACTCATGTGATACTATTTGCTTTTGTCTCATCGTAGTGTGACTGATTTGTTTTTGTAGAATTGATGCACTTGAAATTTTCCATTTGCACTTGCTATTTTTCTTGTTCAAGCCCTTACCAAAAGTTTGTGAACTGCCCTTGAAACATTCAAATATCTTTCGATTCTTTTCATCAAATTTATTCCCACTATCTTAATTTTCTTCCCCTACGCAGTAGTCCTAAATGTATATATACTATTGACTATCGAGTAGAAACCGTGTATGCATGTTGCGTGTGTTTCCACATTGTTCATGCTATTTCCCTTGAGGAAAAAAACAAAGAAGGACACACTCTACTTAGTGGTGTCATCACTAACGATGTAGTGCCACACATTGGGATACTGTTGGCCCCATTTAACTTAACAAGGAGGCACTTTTACAAAGAAATAAGATCTGTTTCAGCTCACTGATCTGGAGCTTTTTTTCCTGCTACTGCAGGTAATAAATGTTGCTTATCCTGTTCTACAGTATCAACAAGCCCAAAGAAGCAGGCTTCCCTATGGTAATGCTACTGCTGAAGAAAAAAGCCCCCTATTATAGCCATTGTCAGCTGTGCCTGTGATACTATTGCCATAACCCTCTCCATAATGACTCCATGTATCACTGGTAATCTAGTCTTTAGGATTCTGTCCCCTTGGAACAGAGGGCTGAGAGGAAGGGAGGGTTGTGGGGGGACAGAGGTCTGCAGACTCTGGGAGTCGGCGCTGGGACACCAGTGCAGGCCTACATTCTCTCAATGATTTTATTTCTCTCCCCTCTGCGACTGAGCCATGCTAATAGAGGCCATTTATAATGGTCACCGGCTGCTGCTGCTGCTGCCTCTGCTGCTGCAGCTACCAAGCACAGCGGGCTGAGAGACATAGTTAGCACGCAGAGGAAGCCTCCAAAGCATGTGCCTCTCTTTGGAAACAAAATGTATCCACGGTAAAGTGGGGACGTAATTACAACCACCATTCAACAGGATTGTGCGTACAATTGTTCAGCCGACATGCAGCCTAAGCCTATTTAAAAGTAAATTCTTGTTATATCCTCTCTGAAAACACAACTATCTGCAAGTATGTTTGTGACCCTTGACTGATTGGTTATCATGTAATATGTTATTGTGAAATCGTAGCAGTAAATCGATGAGTAAATGCTGGTTTATGGGCTCATTCTATCGGCGTTGCAAAGCCATTGAAACTAAATGCTGTTAAGACTTCATTACGTTTGGGGGTATCCAGTCACTGCCGACCCGCTGAGTGATGTTAACAGACTCACTGTTTGTTTCCTTAGAAAAAAACAACTCATTATTGAAAGATTAGAACTGTAAGTCAATATCCGCATTTGATTAACTAAAGTTAACTAAATGTGTGATGGTATAAAAAATTTAATGAATAAACATTGTCTTATTCGCTTGACTCCGATGTAGGCAGCGTGGGATCGATTCCTTCTCGGTGTTGCTGTGATTGTTAGTGCGTATGGTTGTTTAGATGTTTATCCATACTACAAACACATTGCTATAGAAGGCTGCTACAATCAGTGCCAGTCAGTCATAAAGGGAATTGCATATATACAACTAAATGGCTAAATGTTTTGAAATATTCCCTTTTTTTCTACCCGAATATATCAAAGAAGAATGAGACGAACATATTAACAGGAATATCATGTTTGTTAAGACCAGCAAGTCACGATGCCAAAAACATGAAAGACTCATGCTGTGTTTTATTGCAAGCAATTAGATGTTACAGGCTACCATTAGAGAAGTACCATCTGCAGAAAGGGGGATAAAACCAAATTTGCCTTCGAACAAAAAGTCAGTGTGTGTTTGCAAATGTGTGTGTGCATGTGTGTGTGTGTGTGTGTGTGTGTGTGTGCTAAGTGTTTGTCCTGCAGGTCTATGTTAATGCAGCATGCGTTCCGGACAAAAAATTTCACTCCAGTTGCATCATCCTCTCTGTGGGATCTTTTTCTATCTCCTCTTGCATTAGCTTTGAGATCTGTGTGGGTGTGTTTGTTGATGGGGGTGTGGGGGACTCCTCCCATAATACTACACTCAGCTTCTTTTTCAATGCACGCTCATATTTCACATTGTGCCCTGTTTCTATCAAGATGCATCACTATCGATTCGGGGTGTTTTTGAGGGAGGACTGCAACATGTGTCACAGAGGATGTCGCTACTTACAAATGTACACTTAACCAGCAGCGCCACCCAGCTCTCACCAGGCCCACAGTGGAATAGTTTACAAGTGTCGGGAGGGTGAAAAGCATGGGGTGCCATAACAGGAAATAGTTCAAATTAATTTGTAAAAAAGGGAGACATACCTCAGGTGTCCATACTGGCGACAGTGAGATAGTTGTGCTCTTTTGAAGAAGTATATGCTTCATGCTTTATGTATGCTAACAGCAGAAATGGAGAGATGAAACCTTGCCAGGCAACAGGGTCCTTCGTATATATGTGATATCAGTGCCCCATTCATCAAAATCACTGACATTGACATAATGTACACGATGCAAACAGTGCAAAGTGATGACAGAGTTCAGAAAAGACAATACCAAATACTGCGTGCATATCAAGTATATCAAAACAATATAGAACAAAGACTTTGAGCAAAGTTGATAAATTGTCAACTATGCATGTGTAAAGCCGATTTGTGGCACTCTGGTCTTGAGGGAGCACCTTTTCAATGGTTGAAAAAAAATCATCATGCCCAAATGTAATGATGTCTTCCTTGGACTTTGAGCTCCTGATTCAAATATTAAGCATGTTTTTCAAACCATTCTATGGTAAGCTAACAGCTTGGTGAAAAGTAATATCTGCTCATTTCCCCTTTTGAAGATTTCACTCATTGTTACCTTACCATAGTAAACTAGAATAAAGACTTAGTGTCCACATGTTGCGCATTTTTAAAAGTGTGGCTTTAGGAGAATTCAATTTCTGAATGAAATTATCCTCGGAACCCACTTAATTTACCCACAGAAAACATTTAATGTTAAGAGTTCAGGGATCCCTCAGTGTCCGAGTGTATACTTGTGCATTAGTGTGTACTTAATGTCTCTACTTGGCAAAGGCACGGGTCTCAGTGGATGGCAGTTCTGACCTGTGGAGAGCAGATGCTGATAGATAGAGCCTTTTTTGCCCCTCTTTTCTTTTTTTTAAACTGGTTTATTAGTTTTATACAGCCTACTGTGCAAATGTTACACTGTTTTTTATGCACACATAAACGGCTCAACCAATAGCCCAGAGCCGTTTTAAAGTAAAATCCATGTTTTATCAATATTTAGACTTTAGTAGTATTCCATATAGCTTCTGTCTTACTTTCCCATAGTAGTGTTGGTTGAATCTTTTAGTCGATGGAATAAAACTGCATTTTTTTACAAATGCTTCACGTTTAGATTTGTCCTATTTCTCAAGCTCTTACATCACATGTATTATCTTTGAGTTTAACTCCTTCGGTAGGCTTTTTCCCCCTCCTTTGTGATTCTAAACCATGCTTGTAGTGCGCCTGTCTGCAGTACCGGTGGACAGTTGTTCAAACAATGCGTGCAATACTTGGAAAATTTGGGAAAGTCTTACGAGTTGTTTTTTAGTTTTACCTTTGTTCTGACTGATTGCATCGATTTGAGTCTGTATTGCAAATATTGTGAGTTTAAACACGCAATGTGTTTTAAATTACTTAAGATTGCCAAACGTACGTTGCAAAATCGATTCTCCAAAACTCGTTGAGAACAACTGGAATGCAGTAATTATGACTTGTTCTTTTGTTTATACGGCATATTCCATTCCCGGCACCTATCTTGTTATCTCGCTTTATATCGAGAGAATTTTCTTCATATTCTCTTTGCAGCAGTGAAAACTGCTGTTTTACCCTTGGAATAGAATCTCTGTATTTTCTTTTAATCAAAATACATCCTGCAGGTTTTATGTTAGCTCGTATATTATGGTCACGGTGATATGTATGCTTGTGTGTATGTGCCTTTGTCTGTCTCTCTGTTCTATTTTCTTATAATATTTCATTAAACATTTATCATGCATGTCCCCCATCTTTTTATATGTAGTATATGCTTCCAATAGACAGTACGTGTGATTATACCGCGGAGGGTAGACGTGTGCAGGCTTCCCATTTAAAAAGGAATGCTCAATTGTAACTGTCTATGTTTAATAGGAATATTAATATTTAACGTGCAAGCGCAAATGGAGCCCTCACTATGCACATGAATTTAGCACTTGCTGCAACCCTGCACTGCAGAAGCTTTGCATGAGGAAATAGCAGCATGACACAGCAGTAATATGAAAAATAGACCTTAATATTGTCACTGCTAACAGTGTCAGTGGCCCATTAATTCACGTCCAGTGTGCAATAATTCTAGTTGTACTTTCTGCCCCGTATGTCATGCATTTGTTTAGTACTGGATCTAATGCATCCATTTTTGACTTCATTCTAATAAATGTCCTCATTTTTCTTTAACAAAGTTTTCATGATAATGTTTTTTTTGGGACACTCAAATTTCCTTTGTGTAATTTCCATAAATGGTGGCAAATGTATCCCAGAGTGATACAGTGATATAGTATTACTGTGTACCTGAATCAGGATTGGATGTATTTTGTACTGCAAAGTATTTGACAAGGACAGAATGCATGTCAAAGACCTCTGTGCATGTACAATCAATTGTCCCACTCTCATATTTAGCCATCTTGGAATGTATAGGATGCATTTCCAATCCTTTATACCAAGCAGTGCCAGATTTAAGACTCACAAATTCAATCTACGTACTTTCTAACCATCTCCCTTCATACTTATTTCATGTCTACAATTAAAAATGCACTACGATGACTTGTAAAAGGAAGGTAGGGATGAGGGTTATGGCTCTCCAAAGATCCCATTCAATTATTCAGAAATCAAGGGCAGTTCAGGATATTGTACTTGTATCGTAAGTCAGGCAGACATTTTCAGGGGTTTAGATTTCAAATGTCATAAAAGATGTCTATGCCTTGGTTTGAGACAAAGTGAGTCAGGCTTGACCCTATTCTCTAAATTAAGTTGAGAGGCACTTAAAATGTGCATTTAAAAAAAACAAGCACTACTAAATAGCCCAAAAAAGGGAGGAAAATGTCACATTTCCTTTGTAGCATGTCTGCAGTCCAACAGTGGTGATTGCTTTCCATCATTTATGTAACATGTGTTTTGCAGAACTCAACTAGGTAGAAATGCATTGGCTTAAAAATATATACTTCTTTTTTATGGGCTGTTCTACTCACTGCAAGTGAGAACACGTTGCAGTTTTTGACTCCCAGAGTCAGCATCCTTCATTTAAAATATGGCTCCTCTTTGGCAGATCCAAAAAGAAAATGTGATGTTACTAACTCACAACAGCTTTCTAATTTCTGCCTTTCATAACAACTATGATTTTTTTTCATAATGCAAAATGTTTGATGCGTACCCAAGTGCTATGAGCTTTTTTCCCCCAAAATCTTCTATTTGCTTCTATACTGCAACTATACTCATCAGACCTGATCATTCCACGCTTTTGGTATCCCATTCAGGAAGCTACTTCAAGGCTTTTTTCCTATTGTGCTGGTTGGAGAGCAGATAGAGCAAAACATATCGTTGCACAGGGAGATGGTGCAAGAGTGCGTAAAACGACATGGGAGCTCAAAACGGAGGGAAATGTTGAAAGAGAGTGATGTAAGAGAATGCGTGAAAGAGGTGAGGGAGATCCACAGAAGTGACTTAGAGAGAGGATGGGTGCACACTAAGAGGGAATATCAAAAGGCAAGGATTCCAAAAGAAATATGTTGTGGAAGAGGTGCAACCCAACCCAGGGACATTGTACAATGATTGACACGTGGTAAGAGAAGGGGGGAATATGAGGGGGAGGCAGGGAAAAGAGCTAGAAGATTGAGGGAGTCCCAGAGACAGATGTGGCCCCAGCTGATTGATGGCTTCTGGCCTACTTCCGTGCCAGGCTCTGGCCTCTCTGCCCTCTGCTGTAATTTATTGGGTGAATTTTGCTAGATTTAAGTGCTATACTCTCTGGCCATCATGGTCCAAGAAAGGGGAATGACCTTCTTTGGAAAGGAGCTGAATTAGACCCCCACCGCTCTCAGACACCCCAGGAGCAAAGTGTGCCCTCCATATTAGCAGGATCTTACACAACTCGTTAAGCGACACACTTTGGTCATTTTTTTTTCTAGGTCATCAAGTTTTATGTTTGGATTTAACCTCTACAAGAATTATTTAATTAATTAAATAGCATTTTGGGAAATCCTTGATTTTGGTCTGTAGCGATTCTTTTTTGTAGCATATATTTAAGCGTTGTGAATTGCTAATTATAATGTGATTTTAATCCAAGCTTTCTTTTTCGGACCTCAGATGAAAGGAAATCGTACAATCTTGAATTTTGCATATGTGTATAAAAATAAATAGGGTCTTATACATTTGCATTCTTCATCTAGTGAGCTCATTTAGTTGGTGTTTGGGCTCAGCTGGGTTAGTGCTCAAACATTTGGAGTGCTCCTGCAAATCACAAATGAAGCAGGGAAAGATCTGGACAGAAAGCCATCATAAAATTATTGAACGATGGCAATTTAATGGCTTCTGAGATATTTCCTCTTCAAAGGTTCCCAATGAAGCAATGTCTATTAACTTGGTTTTTCAGTCACGTGGTCTGGAGATGGTGTTCAATAATTCCAAGGAGTTTATAGACAGATGTGTGTGTTTATGTGTGCGTGTCTGGTGGGGGCATGTGTGTGTTTGCAGCCACATCACTCTGAGCAGTCAATATTTGATAAATTTGGTTTCCCTGGAGCTCCAATTTGAGTGTATTTGTGTGCATGTGGGAGAGAGCGATTCCTTTACAGCTTATTCATCAATAAAATGTAGACACACTCTCATTGCACAGCACAACAAAAATGAGAAAGATGGCTTCCAGCATCATGTTTCAAAATATTACAACCACAACTGCTGAAATTGAAAAAGAGAGTTTACATCATCAACCCACAGATCAAATGCACCACAAAATAAGGAAAATGATTTCGACAATGAATTACATTGAGGGGATACAATACATTTTTGAAAGCTATTCAATAAGTAATTCTCAAGTGATCCCTTTATTAAGGTTCACAACAACAAATAAATTCAATGTTTTGCCACCAGGGCTCTGCCAGAACATTTTACTTTTAGTCACAGTTTAAAAGAAATAATAATGATTATTGACAGAAGTAGGTGTGGTTTTGTCAACTCTCTTCTTTCACTCCCCTGCCAAAACAAACAGATAAAACAGCATATGCTTATGAGCACCTTGTAATAGGCATTGTGTTTTTGCCCTGGCCTCACACCTGAAAGAGCAAAACCCACACAGAAGCACAACAAATGCAGGATAGGTGGTGAACATCATATGCTAGATGTTGTTTTTTTGTAGGTCCTCTCAGATCCCTGTTTTTTCTATATCTTTGTACTCTATCCATCTCTGTCACAGCACCAACTTGACCCGCAGTAGAGACAGACACTTCCATACCCCACGCACACTCATAGTTTCTTCTTTCGAGGCAGGTGTCCCAGCCTCCCTTTTCTATGGTGCGTGCTCAAGTGGAGTTCACTTGGCTTTCTTTAACGCATGGGGAGCATGATTCTAAACCTGCCAGTGCCTTGAGCTAATTGTCTGATGTAGAGTGGCATTAAATAATACCATTGACTTGACTTGAGTGACAAAGGAATTCTCAGATGCTCAAAAGGTCCATCAAATTGAAGTAGACGGAATACACTGAACGCAGTTCCCACAAGTTTGTAAAAGCGTTGGAGAAGAACTGTACTAAGCATAATATTATCCCTTATGTCACCTGTAGTGGGTTGACTATGGAATGGATATGGTTGCAATTTTGCTTACATGCCAGTCTGCCATCTAAAAAGCAAAGCAAATTGGACAGTTATATTATATTATTCAAACAATTCTTCTACAATTAAAATGTTATTTCAGATTGGTTGAAACTTTGTAAGGATATCATGTCAGATTTTAGCACATTTGATTCAAATTGTCTGTTTCTACATAGTCTTTTTATAAATTTATTGATTGCGAGTCCTCATTAATTATGGTTCGTATCTAAATTATATAAATCTACCGAACCAACTACTAATAGGCTTTTAAATGATATTCCCTCAATGTTTGTTTTGTTTCAGACAACAACAAAAAGTTTGAATGTGTTCCCTGGTAAAGGCAGGTAGCTTTTAGGGGGTCTGTCTTCCTGCTTGCCATCATCCATCCTGATCTGGGATTAGCAACCATTTATTATGCTGTACTTGCTAATGGGATGTTGGCAAATTATAATGTGATTTAAGAAATGGCTGGAGAAGGGTTTGTTGGTTTTAGTCATTGACACGTTGTAGAGGACGGATAAGCGTGTTTACTCTAGGTATGGAAATGCCGAATGTCTTTCATGCGTCCTTCCTCCATGGCGAGTGACTAGTGGTCCATGTTAGCTTTGCAAACATCCTAATTGTGTTAAATGCGGAAAAGGAGGGGGGGGAGAAGATTAAAATCCATTAAAGTGTTCTGTGAGGGTATGCTATTCCCGGGATGGTGCTTTTGTTCGCTTTGGCAAGGCAGAGTTTCTCCTTGAAACCCTACAAACGTTGTCATTGTGTCTACCTAAAACGTTGTTGCTCTCGCTGGCTCTTGGTCTTTTATTCACTGTCACACTCGCTTTGCTCTTCTTTGCATTTCTTTTCGTGATTGCCTCTCTCCATCCTTCTTACTGTCTTTGTGTGTCACTCCCATTTTCTCTCCGTCTATCGCTCGCCTACATTCCCTTTGTAGCCCTGTTTCTCTCCATCTCCTCTCTCACTCTCCCTCTGTCTGTCTCAACGTCAGATAAGCTCACTGGGGGAGACTTTAGAGGACTCTCCATCTGTGTATAAATAGCTCTGGATGAATTATTGAGGGACCCGGGGTTGCTAATAATCCCGCAGGACCCATCTGACAATGACACAGAAGATGGAGGGAAAACAATTACGCAGGATTTCTCCTTCAGAAGAGAAGGAATGGGGGTGGGAAGGAGGAAGCCGGTGGCCTCTGGGAGCCTCCTGGCGGGGCCCAACATCTTGGCTAATAAACCCAATTAAATCTCCGGAATCAATCGGGGCCCGGAGGGCATCGTCTCTCTTCCTCCCCCGGACGGCATGCAACAACAGGAAGTGTAATGATTCATGTTCCCCCTCCTGCGTTTAGATCGTCCTCTCATCTCCATCTTGCACGTTGGCAAGGAGAACGGGATGGGACGGGACAGGACGGGATGTCCGCTGAGGCGGGATAATAGGACGTGGAAAGAGAAGGGGAAGACGGGCGGGCCGAACGAAGAGGCGCACAGAAGAATATTAATGGGAGTGTTTATCCCGTAAGTGTTTTACCCAGGGGACAAGACGGGGGAGCGCTCCCATGCCCCAGACTTTGTGTTCTCTCTGACACATCTGATTTCCCCACTCGCAGACTTTTGAGTAATGGGCCCGACCCTCGACTTGGCTTTCTGACATATACCGTACATTCATCTCTTTATCGGCCTCTAATTGGGTCAGGGAAGGAAAGTTACAGTTTTAATGTTGCGTTGTAATCTAAAGTTTGTTTTTTATCGTTCCAGTTTGTATGGTTTTGAAAGCACTGGGTGTTTCAGGTAGCATATTTGCCTCACAGTTAGGAGATCCACGTCTGGTTTGCCTATTCTCCTTGTGCTTCTCTTGGTTTCCTCCCATATCACAATGTTTTTTTAGATGAATTTAAGATTCAAATTGCACCTATGACGAATTAGAATAATCTACTTTTATTGGTGACCCGCCTAGCTGTGTTTTTCTTTCTCTGAGTTAGCTCGAAAATTTCTCTCTGGCTCAATCATACCGATAATAAAGAGTGAATGTGCCTACCATGACCCTTGTAAGAATGAGCGGTTTGGAAAATGAAGTAACGACTACTGCCTGTACATGAATATATTTAAGGTTACATGTGATGATCATAAATTAACCATGCTAAAGAAATCACTATTAAAAAAAAAATTACAATAAGATGTATATCCTGCTCTGATCAAAGTGTTCGATATGTTGTGTATCGTGACTGGGTCAGTATATTGTGCCTGTTAGAAAACGCACAAGAAGTCAGAAATGGCATTAATGTAAAACCAAATTTCTGGTCTTGACACAACAAAGTTTTTTATTTTCTCATTAGGACGAGCAAGTATATATTATGAAATATTACAAAGGTTTTATTTAGATAAAAGGGAATTTTTTTGTGTTATAATGGCTTGTTGTAGTCCCATTTAGCAGATTCAGATCATAGGGGGTGGGAAAATACAGCATTATAGAAGGTGTCAAAGTCCAGGTGGTAGCTGAGTCATCACTTTAGTTCAGGGGTTTCTTGAATGAGACAATTGGGGCCATTCATAAAAAAAGAAAAAAAAATTAAAAAGGGCTTGGAAGGCACATTGTAAAAAGCAGCATGACCAGGAAACACTGCAGTCATATCGTAACAATCCTTCCATGAATACACAGAATAAAATCACATTAGTCCCGCATAACCGCATTTGGTCTGTGCGATGGAGAACCTATAAAAGCACGTCGGAGATAGACCAATTTCAGTTTGTTGTAATGCCGTTCTTTTAATTTAAATGCCTGGGATGCTGAATGAGTGGATTTACAGTAAAAGGCACACTCCCTCCCTGGCTCATAAAAAGTCACATACCTTGACCGTGGAGTGAAGCTATGAGTCAGACAACAAAATAAGCTTGTGAAACCAGTGCAGAGGACAAGGAAAAATGAGAGTGTTGTGGGTATCAGTTCTGGAAAACTTCCAATAAATAGAGACACAAAATGTCTTCACACACATCTGCCTTTAACTTTCTACCATCAAGTCAGCATTTTCTTTATAAGAGTAGTACACTCTAAAAACGACAATGCTTCATCAGCTATAGTGTATAATTTTCACTAAGAAATTCCAAAACACAAAGTCATTTGAGATTTAAATCATGCACACCATCACTAGAACAATGTCATTCATTGTTCGCTGTTGATACCGTGCTATTTTGGTCTATCTTTATCCCAGCAGCCCTTTCGGAGAAATCATTTCCAAATAGAATGATGATTTATTTGTGAGAAGGCAAAGACAGATGTGATCAGTAAAATGTTCCTGTGGGAAATACTAAACAGCCTGAATGAGTTTGGCAGAAATATTATAAAAGCCCACCAATATCCATGCTGCTTTACAATTGTTGAACTGTTCAATCTTCACCAAAAAGATCAAGGTAAGGAGTTCACCTCAGGATTCATTCAAAATTTAATTATTCATGGAAAAGCTAAAAATGGGTCACTCAAACATTTCCTGACAAAATGGCTGAGGTAAGATATGCCAATTTGTCTGGCCATGATATTTGGGACACCAGCACGAGCACGCACACACTTGCAATTTTACGAAGGAGTTTTTTTTAAACAAGTGTGTGTTTGTGGTCTGAAGCCCCTTTGTCTTAAAGACCACATTTTTTTGTGTACTGCTGTACTTAACAACGTGACGATTGAAACCTCACGTGCACTTAAGTCCAAACCTCACTGGACGAATACTAGAGGAGAAAGGGGGAGTGAATGAGTTTCGGTTGTGTGTTGGATGGGGGGCGGGGTGTGGTGTTTGACACTGTCCTAATGATGCATTTTCTAGTCCATTGATTCCGAGGCTCTGCTCTCCAGTAAATCCTTCACATGCAACACATTAAAGCTCGCCCTTTTTCCTCCTTCGCCAATCGATTAGCACAGCTTAGAGACAGCCTCGCTGGGAAGCAG
This sequence comes from Stigmatopora argus, assembly GCF_051989625.1. Classification (NCBI taxonomy): domain Eukaryota; kingdom Metazoa; phylum Chordata; class Actinopteri; order Syngnathiformes; family Syngnathidae; genus Stigmatopora; species Stigmatopora argus. The sequence goes on along the minus strand of NC_135392.1, from coordinate 10,519,329 downwards.
GGCAAGAGATGCCACTTGTTATCTTCAGGGACACACACGAGCACACACACACATGCACCTTTTCAAGGGTCTTATTCTGTCAATGTGAGCTTAGTTGTTTTATTTAGGTGCTACCTCCCCTCCTGTATCTGGGTTCTTGAAGTAACCTGGATATCATGGCATATTTTCAAGGATAAACCCTTAGTAATTTGGGGAAAATTCACCCAGATGTCATCAAGTGTAGGATTTGTCCAAGAATACGTAGATACAAAGTCTACTTTATGTTATAACTGATTTGCTTCTCTCTTACTATGTACGTCGCTAAGATTCTGACACGTCAATGTGAAAGCACACAAATCACACACCCCCACATAGTACAAGTAGGCCATTTTTGAGAAGGATTACGGAGACTTAAAGGCACTGAATGGGATATCAGCTCCTTGGACAAACTATTTCTTTCTATTAATCTGCTGCAAGATACCTTTTGGCTAATTAAATAGCTATTTCATGGTGATATTTATAAGAAGAAATCACGACCTTTAAAACCATCAGACTGAATAGAGGAAGTAGAAGTGCATATTGTAAAATAAATTTTAACAGTGTGTGAGGAATGGTGAGCCTAAAATGACAGAATTCCTCTTCAAGATTTATTCATTTGTCTTAGATTCCATCAAGTACTGTATATAGATTAAAATGATTGTATTCATGCAATTGCCTGGCCACCAATTCATGATGTCCCCCGCCTGGTGCCCGAAGTTAGCTTGAATAGGCTCCAGCACCCTTGTGACGATAAGTGGTATGGAAAATGATTGGATGAATGATTGTAATTACTTCTGTTTTACTGTTTTGTATTCATAGTCACTTATTTATGCTCATATAGTATGTACTGGAGATGCAGTGTATATGTATGCCTATTGGTGCACACCTGTTTGGATGCCGTATAATATGTCTACTATCAATTCGTATTAATACATTACGATAGGAAAGTTGTAATTGTCACTTGCTTATGAAGTTTCGAGATCCTGTCTGACTTCTTGCCTCTAATGAAGTTCAAGGAATCTGCATTTACTTGCCTTTTGGTTATCTGTGACTGCTATTACACTTCATTATAAATGTATTCCCCTCCTCTCTTATAATACTGCCCGTTAGTTCTGCCCGGCTCAGCTGAAATCATATCAAACTGCGGGCCAGCGTTCATTAGTCACGAGAGCCACTCTTGAATATCAAGCCAAGTTTTACACAATAAAACTAAATGTAGTTTGCTCTTAACTGTAATTAAAGTTTTCTTTATTTGGGATCCCTGTTCACGCATACTTTTGTCCAGTACTCATACCCAAGTTCATATAGCTGGCTTTTAAATTTCGGTTTAATTTGGGGTTTTATTAAATCAACCTCTTCACCGTCAGTATAAGAGGACAGAAGGTAAAAGCAGCAATATTTTTGTTCCCTGAAATAGCCTCCATCCTATATATCCAGTCACTATTGTGAGTTATGATCTGTAGGGTCAGTAGCTATTGGTGAAGGGCATAAGAGGAATTGCTATTCAGTCTATGGAATTACTATACTTCACAATGGCATTTATTTGGTATGATATCAAAGATCCAAGCAAGGATATTCAACTCAAATGTGTATGCACTTTTATATCAACGATCCTTAGCATAGTCTGCATTAAAAAAAAATTCTGCTGTATGTATGTGTGCGTTGCATGCATGCGTTTGATTTAGTTTTTTGATAGTGTAATTTCTGTAGCAGCAAGGGGAATTTATTAATTACATAATTTTAATATCTTTGAATGCAGGGCTTCTTCATGAATGATAAAGGCACGCATTTCTCATGGATAGGACTTGTGCTCAGTCAACACTTTTGAGGAATTGAGAAGAAAACTGACATGCACTATCAAAAATCTGTACTGACAGAAATTGGACAACATCAAATACAGCTTCATGCCAGAAGATTTTTGAAGCATAGATCCAGGGCTGGGCAAGAAGATGATTTGGCTGTGCTGGGGATAAAGAGTTTAATGCTATTGACTCTTTTGAGGATTTTACCAAGATGTTCTGAAATATTTAAATGATCACTGGGAGTTGCTTCCCATCTGTAGCTGGGAATAAAAGGATAGAATATGAGTAGGGAACTTTTTATGTCGGCCTTTTTACAATCCATGAATTAATGGGCGCATAATAATTAGAGAATTCTCAGTAATAACTTGTCCTTTAGCATTTCTAGTCTTGGGTGGCGCAGAGGTGGATTCTACTGGAGAAAAGTAATTCACGTTTCCAGTAAGAGTAAGATGACGCTCTAATTCTTGGAGGAAAATTATTGGGATTCATCTGACCTATGAAGCAATTCACATTCCAGAGCTAATTATCCGCATTCTATCTTTTGAATGCAGTCGACAAACTCCTGCAACAAACTTTGTTATCACGTTTTATCCGAACAGATAAATGTGTTTAGACATCTGCTTGTCGGTCTCACTTTTCAGACATAATTTTTTTGTTGCCCAGTGAAATAAGGTGTTAAATTAACAATACCGCCCAAGAAAAGCGTCTTTCTTTCAATCCAATATGAATTTCATATTTAATACAGTGTAGTGGTTCAGTACCTCATGGCTTTCTATCCATAGCACAAACATCATCATGACAATGGATTCTGTTGACTCAAATTCATACAATTGAGCTCTCTGTTCTCAGTTTTTTTCTATCGCTTGTCTTCATTGAGGTTGCAATTAACCAGAACCCTCAATGCACCGTAGACCGCCAATCAATTTTAAAGTTTTCAAGAGTGTCACGTCTTCACTTATGAGTTTAGGCGAGAAATATAGACCGACAAACAATTGGCTGTTTTTAAAAAGCAAAAAATAAAAGAATACATCTGGAAAGGATTAGTAGAATTTAATTCAATTTCAATTGGGAAAATACATTTTATGAGTTAATTGAGGCAAAGGCTTTATCGCAAAACAAAATCAATACAGTACCACAGCATTTTCTTTGCAAGGATTCACGAGACTGAGACAGAAAGACTAACATCTCGTGGTGTATCATTAGTAGATGTTACAATACTGTACTTTACTTTAAGCCTTAAGATGCTGCCTGAACGTTTTGTGCCTTCTCAGCTAACTGGCAGTAAGCCTAAAAGTGGGAGAGGAAATATGCCAATACAGTAGCTGGAAGGACTTTACTTCTCGACATGTTGAAGGAAGGGAAAAGCTTTGTGTCTTTCGCTTGTCACAGTGACACAAATGAACTTATGGCGTGGCACATAAGGAAGGACGCAATGTGTACAGGTAGAAGGTTGACAACTGTAATGTGCTTTCTGCGTATGGAGTACACTCATCATCAGCATAGTCTTAAACATGAATGTTGGTGGCCATAATGAAAGTTTAAGAATTTCCTATTGCTGGTGTGTTCAGTTAGGAGTTTGTTAGGAATTAGAACGTACGAAGAAGCACGTCAGACCGCATCATAGTCCTCTATAACGAATAAATCCTCCCCCTCCTATCATTAAGGATTCCTAATATCTAACATTCCCTTGCTTTTCTTTTTCATCCTGCCTTCGTCTGTCTTCTGTCCTCTTCACTGCCGCACCTCCTCAGTGCCTATGTGTCTCTTTGGGGTGTCTGCACCAGTTGAGATAAGCAGCAAGTGTAGGACACATTGGGGATGGTGTTCACAGAAGCTAGGTGATCTTATCTTCTATCCCTTTCCCATACCAAGCATCCCTTTCAGTTTGGCGCCTCTCCCCTGCGGAGGTTTCAGCCTTTCGTTTTATTTTGTTTTTCTTTCTTGCCCTTTTTTCCTCCATCTCATAGCAGCTTTTTGCTCTCTGTTACTTTCCTTCATTGGTTCTATGCACACACATTCTCTGGGACCACCCCAGTACTGCAGTTGATTTGAATTTGATGTGATGGGAAAACAAATTGGCAACATTGACATGAAAAAAAAACCCTGCTTATCGTTCTCTGCTGGGCCAATAATGGTCTTGGTCAGATACTAAAGCCCCTGCTAGCATTGAACTTGTGACATGAAGGACAAATTCAATGTTTGTTGACTTTCATGGTGTCTACTATGTGAGACCAGGTGAGCATCTAGTATTTGAGCACATTAATGCAGGAGTTACAGTAAACATTTGTGTTTTACATTCAAGACTTTGTTTTAGATATATGTAACACAATTCGTTATGCCCATGTCCTGTGATCCTCGTTTCCCCACGTCCTCCCCGTCAGGTTTGATTCTCTTATTGGATTCCAAAGTCCTTGTTATAGCGTACTTAATTCCCTGTCCTTACCTGCTTCCCCGCGTTTGGGTCCTACTACGAATTCACGACCCTGCTAAATCCTGACAATTTGTCATGATAGGGGCTCAGTCATACAATATCAAAGTCCCTAAACCTTACTTGGTACTAAAGTATAATAAAACATGATAATAACCAGGGAAGAACGAAGAGCGACCAAAGGAACAGAAAACATGAACCACAAAGGATCAATATGATACATAAATGACTCTCAATGTAATAAATACCAAAAGGTGAAGGCAGCCACAGCAAAAGGAGACGCCTAATCAAAAATAAATCTCACCATTTGAAACCAGCACAGTGACAATATACAACAGAAATTGTAGCTGTACTGAGTAGATTTGCAAAACCAAACATAGTGGAGGATAATACTAAATTAAACTCTGAATATCCAGGCATTTGGGATAATCCCCTGTGTCTTTTGCCACTACTGAGCCTTCAATCAGCCTTTCTGATCGAAATTGCCAGCAGGAGCGACACAAAAGGCTGCACCCATGCTTGTTTACCATGAAAGCCAAGAAAGAAAACTGGGATAGGCTCCAGCACCCCCTCAATTCTTGTGAGGATAAGCATTATGGGAAATGACTGAATGTTTTTGGGTCAGAGTAATGGTGGGAAAATTTAAGATGAGTTATGGGAGATACATTTTTTTTATATTTAATACAAAGGCCTTTAAATAGCAATGTATAGACTTTAAATATTTACTTAAGAAAAGAACATTAAGGTAGAGTGTACAGGCAAGTGAGTTAACTGTCATCCTGCACATGCATGCTGAGTTAACATGACAAACCCAGAGAGGACGAGGAGGTTGATGAGCTGTCAGTGGCCAGCTTTCATTTGACTTAATGAGTGAGAAGCCTGTTAATTACAAACACCATTAAGAACAGCTCCCTTGAGCATTACCGTCAGTACGACTTGGGGTAAAAGAGAAGGTGGATGCAACTTCCACTTTCATTTACATGAAGTTGCCCCTGACAACACAGCATTTGTTATGCAAAAACTCAAAAAGAATGCAACCAAGATGAGCTAAAAGAACATAATTTACAATATAAAATTACCGTATTTTTGCACTTTTTCCTAGTTTGATTGGCCCTGTGATTTATACTAAAGTGTTATTATTCTTCACTCTGGCCGCCTACAGTGGCATGTTGTTTTTCTTAGACTATAGTTACCCAAGAAAACTGTTAATATGTTACATTTAAAGTTGCTTATTTTGTCTGCAGTGCGAAATTGTGCATTCTTTGGCTAGTGTGACTTCTACTCAGGTGCGGCTTATAGTCTGGGAAAATATGGTCATTCCAAAAATATAGATGACTTCTAGGGATTTGTGTGTCTTATTAAATCATGTCATCATTGTGATGTTGCGTTTTTACATGTTTGAGTCATTTGTCATCTTCATGACTCATTTCCCCAGATGTGGAGATTGACAGTCTGTCAGCCCATTTATAGTGGCATGCTCCTCACTGTCATCATGGGATGGCAAGAGAGAGGCTCACGCATTCCCCACGGCTTCTTCTTCTTCTGCCTGGTCTCATGCGTCTCCATCTTTTTCCACCCCCACATGTCAGCCCAGGTGGCAACAAACCCTAGGATTGTGTGTTGTCTTGGAACAACATATGGAAGCGAAAATTGGACAAATGAAGTGGGGGGAGAGATGGGGGGGTGCAGGGAAAATGTCTATCTGTGTCACAGCAGCCAGGAGAGCGCGATGGCCGAGTGGATAACTGGCAGCCGGGAAGCTTCGTCACATCTGACGTGTTTCTCAGGCAGAGGAGCTCTCTCGCAGCATATTGCAGAAATCTGCAAGCAGGCAGATATTGGCCGCCTTAATTTCTCAGTGCCGACTCGACTGCGCTCACGCGAATATGAATATTCCATTTGGTCTGTCGCTTTTGTGTTGCTCATCATGCGCCAGAGCTTCTATGTTCCCGATTAGAGCGATGTCGACAGGCAGGCTTTTGGTGTTTCTGTGTTGTTTTTCATTTGCCTAGGCTTCCTGGCGCAACCTCCCACATCTCTTTTTCTCTGTCCCCGGCTCATATGATATGATTATGTCTCTCTTTTCCTTTGTTCCAGGCTGTGCCTTCCTCACCTACTGTGCCAGGGAGTCAGCTCTGAAAGCCCAGAATGCATTGCACGAGCAGAAGACCCTGCCAGGGGTAAGTCACATACTGTATGTGGAGCACCATGTCGGCCTGGGAGCAAAGACACAGTCAACACATATAGCCTACAAGAAATGGTAGATTTATGGTGGCACTTATATATTCATTTTTCCACATACAAATGCCTGACATTTATTTTAAATCAAAGGGGACTCACCGTCTTTGCCACGCCTGTCACTTTGTGTTTATCACTGGCTGTGCACCAGACGTGAGCATAGCCTTCCTTTCGCTTACCGTCCTCTTGCTCTCCCACTCTTGTCACTCTGACAGTCACACACACATATAAACCCACAGGGAGAAACCGCACACAGCATCACATCATAGCCACACTATTTATAGTCCTCTCTCCAGTTTGTGTAAATGAGTGTGCGCCTGTTTGCGTTGGAAAGAAGGAGTGGTGTGTGTGTGTGTGTGTGTGTGTGTGTGTGTGTGTGTGTGTGTGTGTGTGTGTGTGTGTGAGTGTGTGTGTGTGAGTGTGTGTGTGTGAGAGTGTGTGTGTGAGAGTGTCTGTGTGTGAGTGTGTGTGCATGTGTGTGTGAGTGTGTGTGGGCGCATGTGGGAGAGAAAGACAGATAGGGATGAAAAAGCCAGCGGGTGTGCGGATGATGGCCATTTGTACATTTAAATGCACGCTCTGCATCGTGTGCGTCATGGATCTCGCCCGTCTTCTCGTCAGTTGTTCACGTGCCGGAGATATTAGCAGTCGTGCACGACGTCTTTTGGCTTTTGAGCGGTTGAGAGTAGAATGGATTTTTGAGGAGGTTGATATCCAATTGAAAATGTGAGTGTGTTTTTAAACAGTAAATAAATGGCATGGGGTTTTGTATTTTATTGCAGTGATTTTAAGATTTCCATCACCAAGTACAGAATGTGCCATCTCAGCGCGCATGCATGCTTGTGGTTATATGTGAACCAGCACACTTGCACACGTGTGTGTCAGGAAGTTTTGATGTTTCTCTGTCAGGCCTGGCTTGCTTTTCTGTGTTCGTTTTTAATGACGCCTCTAGGGAAGCTGACAGTCGCCGTGTTGAGCGCATAGCCTTTGATGTGAGTGATTATGACATCACAGACGTGTAGCGAGAAGAGCGGAGGAGTGGGGATCCGTGCTTTCAGTTGTTGTTTTTTTCTTTTTTTTCACTTCCCAGTGGCAGGAAAAAAACGGGGAGGGAGACATACAGAGAGAGATTAAATATTTGGTCCAAACTAGATTGCAATTTTGTGTTCACACATCTGCTGTTACTGATGTTTTGGCCTTTTGCCATCATTGTTTGAGGAAAAAAAATGTTTGTAGTTGAGTGCAATGGGGAAAGCAGGAAAGATTCATAGATTTGGCGGCTTGCTACAAGGCATATAAATTTAAGTGCACCATAGATATACAGTCATTTGCACTCAACTTGACTCCACTGGGAATTGCTAATTAACAACGCTTTTGCCAGGAGAGGACACGTTCAAGTTTGAATTGATCGAGGGTGAGCCTAAAGTAAACAAGGGTATGCCTTTAGAGAGGCCTAGTGTAGATCTTGCAAGAGAAATGGAGCAGGAAGCAGCTGAGGTTGCGGAAGACTGCCAAGCCATTTGTTAAATGCTTCTGCTGTTCATAAATGGGAAAAGTCAGTCGTTGGTGTTCAACTTGCTATCAATTCTTGTCCTCTCCGGTCCTGCAGATAATTTCCAGGATAAGAATAAAGGCCTGGACCAGCGGTTCAACTGCAAAATCACACATATAAATTAAAACATCACGTTAGAAGAAATATTATATAATATACACTCCAAATGTTTGAAATGTTCCAAGTCCAAAGATGACTATAGAAAATATCCAAACGTTTACAATTGGACAATTGAAATTTGTAAGCATACTATACATTCAGTTGTCTTTAATGTTGGTAATTGATAATGTTGAAACTTTTTTTTTGAGTATCCTGGAACACAACCCTAGTTGTTTAGTCACATTTCAGCCGGACATTTTTCATCGAAAATGCATTGACATTAAGTAATGACTAAATTAAAAATATAATTATTAAAATGTTAATACAACTTAACTGTACTATGCCCGTCAATCATTTATGTACTAGTAAAGAGAGCCTTGAAAATATGTGGGATGCCTTTAGTGAACTCTAGCTTTTGCCGAGGTAAAGAAAAAGATTATTAAATCCACATGGACAGAAATATATCCACAGCCAAAAATGAAAATGAAGGCTTCCTTTGTGAAAGTATTACAATTTGTAGTTTAGATTCAACCAGAGGAAGGCAGTTGGAAATTTGAAAGCATTTTCTCTTACCCGGTTGTATTTCTTCCACCTTGTTTGTTTTGCCTTCAGCCTCCATCAATCCAACAGAACCAAAATCCTGCAAATGAAATCCCTCTCCCTCCTTAAAGCTCTTTCCCCTTCACTTCATGTCCTGATGCGCTTTTTATCATCAAAGTTGCCTTTCCAAACCTTACATTTAAAAACTTTTCCAGAGTCTCCCTTCTGTGGCTGCCAGGTGAGCCGAGAGTAGAGGGGATTAGACTACCTAGTGGAAATGCCCTGTAAGCATGGCTGTAGGCTGTTAGTGTAGCACAGTGCCAACTACTGAAGGGTGTGTGTTTGTGTGTGTGTCAAGAGGTGTGTGTGTCAGTTGACTGAAGGTAAACAAGCGACAACCAAACTGACACAGAACAGAAGTTTGAAATCCCTTCATCCATTTGTCTTCATTGGGGTCGCCAATGAGATGCCCATTTTTCAGACTAGGGGAGATATTACATTCTCCGCCTTTTTAACATCTAGCCTTTTACAACATACGATATTTATGAAGCGGAGCACATCCTATGAATATAAGATAGTCACGCAGCAAAAGTAAATGGAATGGTTTGGAGACAACAAAGATTACAGTATTTTTGCCTGGCCAAAGTGTGAGAGTTGAGAATGTTAATGATTGTTTGGCTAACAGTCCAGTTTGTTGCAAACTTCTCATCATTCTCAATCTCCCATTTGCCATAAAAATATAGAAAAGACAAATTCCCTACCGTAATATACTTGTTATAATGGATAAGATTGGATGGCTAGCAGTCCAGGATGTAGCCCACTTTTATGTGGGAATAAGCTGCAGCTTAGTAAGAGCTTTAATAAGCGATGAAGAAAATAATTGGTTGGATGGACAACCCTAACTACTTTACCACACAAGGGTTGCATACTTGGATTGCAATAAATACTTTTGTACATTGACACAATGCAGACTGCTGGTCCCAACACCTCATGCACTCACTCACACCACAAATACTTCTCCTGTAGCAGTAATACAAATCTATTGACAAACACATTAATTGAACAACCTGATACTCAAGGAAAGAGAGAGTGCATGGAGAGAGTAATATTGTGCAGATTGACCAATGGTATAATAGTGGGCCTGATGAAAAAATGGAACATTGTGAATCAATGTGTCATTTTAGAACACATACTCGCCTACACGCAATCAACGCATGCAATCGAGCACATATAGCTGACTGCTTTTAGTCTAGAGCACATGTGTCAAAGTGGCGGCCCGGGGGCCAAATCTGGCCCGCCGCATCATTTTGTGTGGCCCGGGAAAGTAAATCATGAGTGCCGACTTTCTGTTTTAGGATCAAATTAAAATGAAGAGTATAGATGTATATTACATTTTCTGATTTTCCCCCTTTTAAATCAATAATTGTAATTTTTTTTAATCAAATTTTTCTTTGTTTTTAGTTCTAAAATCATTTTGGAAAATCTAAAAATATATTTAAAAAAAAGCTAAGATAAACATTGTTTTAGATCTATAATAAAACTGAATATTCAGGGCTTTTAATCCAGTTCTTTTAATCAATTTATTAAAAAATAATTATTATTAGAACTAAAATGGTCCGGCCCACATGAAATCGAGTTGACGTTAATGCGGCCCGCGAACCAACCCGAGTCTGACACCCCTGGTCTAGAGACAAACAAATTCCAGCAAAAAAATGAGAAAGCCAATGCATAGCGGGAAAGAGGAAAAGGTTGATGATGTCGGTGCGTTGTCTCTGTCACGATTGATATGTTTCTTTTTCCCCCACAACAAACTACTTCCATCGCCACTACCAGAAGCACCCTTTTTCCTAGTTGAGATAATGTCAGCGAGAGAAAACCATAACATTGATTGGCTGCTATGACCCAGTTTCACGCAACCTTTTTTTCCCAGATAAAAAGTCACCTCTTTTACTCTATAGCCACCAGGCTCCCTAGCTGAAGTAGGTGAACGGGTCAGGGGGGAATTTTGGTGGTGCTATGTAGTGATTTTCTCAGTGACACATTCCCTTTTGTCAATGTATATTAGTTGCCCAATGTGCAAGGGTTGTAGCAGCATGTCCACATGAAAAATGCCACAGGCCTCCCTCCGAGCTACAGTAATTCATCCCATACCTCACCCCCGACCGTCACCCCATCAACCATCCTAATCACCCTTCTTAAAAAAAAAAACGTTTACTTCACGGAATGCTCCAATTAATACAAGAAAAGCACACAGCCGAAGACATAGCGCTTCCTTTTTGGCAAGCATATGAGTTTTTATTAAGCACACAGATCGTTATAAAAGCCAAAGAGCTGATGGACAATTTATTGACAGCCAGCAGTTAGGAACTCTGCCAAGAGGAAAATGAATAAACAATATCCAGTGTCCAAATAAAATCTAAGTTTTAAGAGGCACTCTACATGGTGGCTTTTTCAACATGATTCTTTTGATCCACAAAGCTTACACCGTACAATAGTTTTTCTTTCTATGTGGGTCGGTTCTGTCATGTCGTTGTTCCCTACTTCTTCTCTTCTGCTGCACGGGAATGGATACATGAGAACAGAGAGCTGATTTGTGTCAAATAATACCATTGTTTCATCTGGAGAGTAGATAAAGTTCTAGTCATTAATGGTAAAGTCCTTCGTAAGCGGTATGGTGAGAGGTATTTCCAACCAATATGGTTTGATCTTCTTGTATCCATTGGTAGGATCTTTCTGTAGCCTTTCATATCTCTTGTTATTATCGAGTAAAGCAGTCAGCTTTCCATTGCTGTCTCTGGTTTTGAGCATAATCTCTCCCTATCCGTACAATTGTGATGTTGGATTGGATTGGATTGGATAACTTTATTCATCCCGTATTCGGGAAATTTCGTTGTTCCAGTGGCAAGAGGGTGAGGATGCAGAAATAGGAAAGGCATTTTAGACATAAAAAGATAGGTAGTTTGTGTTGTTAGTGTTGTAGTTTGTCTTCAGGAATATCATAGTCCTTACTGACTAGAATAGAAAGATGATGAGTAGAATAGAAAGACTAACCCCAGGCTTACGTGGGTTTTCTCTGTGTACTCCGATTTCCTCCCACATCTCAAAAACATGCAGGACAAGCTGGTTGAACACTAAATTGCCCCTAGACATGAGTCTAAGTGAGAATGGTTGTCCATCTCCTTGTGCCCTGTGATTGACTGGCCACCGATCCAGGGTGTCCCCCTCCTGGTGCTTGTAGTTAGCTGGGATCGGCTCCGGCACCCTCTGTAATCCTTGTAAGGATAAGCGATTCGGAAAATGAATGGGAAAAAAAATCGCCACCCATCTTTCATTGCTGATGACAGGAGAGATTTGTTGTCTGCGAGTTGCGTTGTGTTGTGACAGTGATAGTAAATCTTTCTAACAGGATTGGAAGTTTTTGTTTTAGTGCTCCACTTTTCGGTAAAAGATTTGTACTGAATAAAGTACTGTGCACCTGTATACTAAGTTTGAAAAGCTTACATGAAAAATAAATCAACTGAATTACAGGGAGTTTCAATTACAAGCCCATTGTTGTATTTTTCATTTGGTTTGAGTTATTCGGCATTATGTGGGCGAAAAACATTTCTTTTTTTATTAGTACTCTATCCAGCCTTATTTTCCCGTCAGAATGACCCCAAAAGAACAACCACTGTTACAATGGCCCATTATGATCTATACTAGTGTGGGGAATACAATACATTCCTAAAGCCAATATATTCCAGGAGTAACACTGTAATGTTGGTTTCTGACTAGCAGGCTTGTATCCATTGGTTGAGCTTTATTTATTTGTTGTTTTGTTGGTTTTATTTCTTGCTGCCCCACCTACAAGCTGTCACTATACTTTCCTACTTGCCTTTCTGATTTCTAGGAGCTAACATAGTTTCTGCAGCCTTTACTAAAGGACATATTCACACCTCCACTGTTTGGTCTGGACTAAAGCCAAAAAGTTATTTGGTATACACTTTTTGGGCTGGTGTGAATACAAACCAGGAAATTCTGGAGCGAAATAAACAGCCGGAAGACCACTGGAGAGGTGGTCTGGGTTCGCGTCCGCACGGTGGTGTGAACCAATTCTGACATCCCACACCTTTTTGCACATAACAGGCTTCCATAACCAACGGCATTTTTGCAAATGTGGTTAGCATCAGAGCTCTATGATTCCGTACTTTTGTATTTTAACCCACTTGGACCGTTTTGTCCAATAATTGAACCAAGTTTGCTTGTGTGGGGTTGTTGTCAAGTCCTGGGACACTTGCGAGAGTTGCAATGTGAAAATCAACTGCACCCAACAAAACAAAAAAAAGGCTCCATTGTATTTTGGTCCAGACCAAACTACATTCAATATTGAAGTGTTTCCTCACTGAGCTCCACTGTATACTGTATACAGCAGGTTGTATTTGGTTAAAACGACCAATGCACAAGGGAATGATGGAAGTGATGCAAATCATAGCACGAAAGGTGACTGCAATTGTAGAGTTGACAACCATCTTCTGTCATCTACTGTCTGAATGGCCTCATTATGGTCAGGCTCTAGGCCTGGTGTTACAACCTCCCATTACCAAGTGGAGTTTGAGCAGCTTGTAATAAGGAAAATGAAGAAAGCTTCATCTGTCTGGAGGCCACCGTTCTTTTTAATCCAGCGGTACAATTAATTTCAAAAGTGGTGTATTGTACCCTGTAGGCCCATAGATTGATGACCTAAATTCGACATTGTACACCTTTACACTATGTGCAATGATATAATCTAGAGTCCAGAAAATGATGTTTAATCTCATTAGAAGAGGAAAAGATGCAGCGTGGGCTGGCATCCCCACTGTAAATTGAAAATGACAAAAAATTTATTATATTTTATTCTATTCTAGTATTTTTTACTGGCACTGAAAAATGAGTGTTTATAGGATAACCATTTTTTTCACATAAACCCTTAAAATCTTTGCTTAAACTCGTTCATATGAATGTAGCCAAAGTTGGATTCAAGATAGGAAGATTATATTCCTTATTCATTATTATGCTTCCTTATCATGTGTCTAATGACGTCACCGGATTCTGACGTATTTTATAATCTTTGTCCTATATTTGTCAGCCCCATGTAATGTTTTTATATTGTAATCAGTTTTTCCATGAGCACAAGTGCCTGTGCACTTACACTATAACTAACACATTGTCTTTCTATGTTTAGTGTATGTAGTTTTTGATTTACGTCTGAAGTAATGTTGAAGAAGAAATAATAGTTATTAGAAAATGATGAAACTTAATATATCACGCGCAATATTATCCACTAGTGTCGTGCTCCACAGTGTGTTGGGCTATATTGAGTCCACCCTGAAAAATGTATTTTTCCTCTCAGAGAATGATGATGATTTAACCTCCTTTCTTTGCTTCAGTACTGGCCTAGGAATGTGCACTTATGTAATTGTTTATTTGTAGTTATGCATGAAGCTTGTTGCCCTCTGCATCCATCACTCTTTATCAGTTTAAATACCCTTGAGTTTGGTAGGCTTTTTTCTCCCAAAGTTTGTAAATTAGGGATTGAAAGAGAATGGTGCCGTGTGAAATTAAAGTTCACTATAAGTGGCTGATTATCGTCTTTCTTCGCATAAATAATTAAGATGCAATTGTCTTTAATGTTGAAGCAATTAACATCAGGTATCTTTTGATAAACATAATTGCTTCTTGGACTTTTAGAATAAAGCAGATAAAATGCTTTAAATCTATAGTGTATTTTTTGCTTTGGTTAGACATTCAAAGTGGGTTTCAGAGCTTTTTAAGTGCTACGCCAGACAGAAATACTGTTCCAGTTTGAACAAGGGTTTCGAGAATTAGAGCTAACAAAACAAAAATGATTGTGTCAGCTCAAAGAAAAATGGCAATTATCATCTATTGCACAGTTTTTTTTTCTGCCTTCTTTGGCCACAACAGTCATGGCAAACAATCTTCCAATTACAGACATCTGAACTTGCCATGCTTATGTGAGCACAGCAATATGAGTAGTGAGCTGCACTCCTTTGGAAGAGGCTTATCTTGTGCTGGGACAGAAACCACAATTGTTTCAACCCCACGAAAATGCAGCAAAATTTATTTCACACCTTGTCTCTTGGACCGCGTTTGCTACATGTCTGTGGGGGGAAAAAGGAAGTCAGTCAACAAATGTGTGGAACAGAAGCAGACAAAAACAAACACAGTAAACAACACAACAAAAGTGAAGTCACTTTGTATTCTGTTTCAACACATACTAGAATAGATTATTTTTAAGTAATACATTGCATATCTAAATAGTAACAAACTAGGCTAACAACACCCTATAAATTCAATCAAAATTTTCCAGATTGGTCCAATCTTCCTAATCTCAGAATTTTAGAAAAAGAAGAGAGAAAGATAAGATAATTCAATGTAAGATCACAAAGAAAACTGCTAGAATGGGGTAAAGGACATAATTTGGGTTTGGCTTGATGAATCCTGGTCTGGTTTGTATTTATTTGTTCCAAATAGAATGCTTCCCGTTTTGTTGATGTTAAATTCTGTATTGGATGTATGAAACAAAGAACATTGTTGTATTGAAGTCAATTTTCCACATCAATACACTCAAAATTGTAAATAGTTCAAACAACTTTAATAATCTCAAATAGCTTCCAATCCGGACTACTACTTTCTACGACCTTTACCGGTGGTGCGGTAAATCAATAATAGAAATGTTATTCATTTGGCCATGTCCGGTAATTAGGAGGGTAGCGAAGGAACTCTTGCTGGAAAATCTTATTCGAAGATTGGTTGTAGCAGCTGGTGAGCTGGTGGCCAGCAGATGTGATAATGACACAACACGCCAGAAAAACCAAGATAGCGGGCCACGACTCAGGCAGCTTTTAATAATTGATGGCAACCAAGGCCCCGCAATGGCCAGTAATTGCATTACAGGTCACTTCTCAATAGCAATTTGGGAAAGTTGTGCTGATGTGTGCTGGGTTGAAATCAATAGAAACTGTTCAGAGATGGTGGCTTTCCTCCCTTATCCTCTCACTATGTTGCTTTTTTATAGTGAGACCTTAAAATATATACTTATTTTTTTTGCAGTAAAGGGTTTCAGTTGTAACATTTTATTTTTCAAACTGGTGAAAAACAATTTGACCACTATGAAATGTAAAAATAACAATGGCTGTTAGAATAACATGTATAAAGTAACTGGTTTGGATTATGCCAGTAATGAGACAAAATGGTTCCCAACTATAATGTGAGAAGTGCATAACAGGATATCAAAGCGATACAATTGAAAGGCAATGGCATGAAAATAGTAATGCATCAACATCTATCTAATTTTGAAGTAAGTGTTTTAAAATTGTCTACAAAATATTCCTTTGTTGATTTTCTGGCATTCAGTTAATATTTTTGCTGATCCCAACCAACCTAAAAAAGGAGAGGTTCAGGCCCAGCCCTTTTGCATGAAAGCAATGTTTTTTTTAAAAAATATTTGAAAGGGATTTGTCTCAACACAAAATTAGCAAGATCAAATCGACTGCATATTTTTTATTTGGCACCCATGTTTAAGGCATTTATATGTTGTGAAATGTTTAGGATGGATCCAACAAAAAATCAGAAAGGAAAAGCGCTACCTGAAAGAAAAACTAAGGCATTGCAATGAATATGCATTTAGCAAAGTACAAAGAATGTAGCAGGGCCGAGTCGGCAAAAAATGCCAAAAGATACTCTCAAAAATAATGTGTAAGAAAACCTTAATCATGTTGATTATCCTTGTACTTTGGTTTCATGAATTAAAAAGCATGATCTTTGAAATGACCACAGTGTTAGCAATTTCGACTCATCTTTGAGTGGCTTTTGTACTGGGAGTATACACCTATATTGGATATCTCACCTGTTTTGTAATCCAAACTCTCACTTGCTACATCTGCTCTCTTTCTCAATGTTCATCTTTCTTTTTGCCCCCCACTCCTCTGGTGTTGTATGGGAGAGGAGAGTAGAGGAGACAGTGGATTTTACATGCTCCAAATACAGCCTGAACGTGTGCGGGCTGCTGTCATCGAAAGCAAAAAAGGGACCGGGAAGCATTCTCTTCTTTTGCGCGAGAGCGGAAATGTGTAAGCGTGGGCTTGCACGTGACCAAATGTGTATTTATTCAGGCAAACGTTGAAAAGCTCTGTCTCTCTCCCGTCCT
This sequence comes from Stigmatopora argus, assembly GCF_051989625.1. Classification (NCBI taxonomy): domain Eukaryota; kingdom Metazoa; phylum Chordata; class Actinopteri; order Syngnathiformes; family Syngnathidae; genus Stigmatopora; species Stigmatopora argus. Next base: position 10,502,467 of record NC_135392.1, on the reverse strand, counting down.
GTCCCTCGCTTTCTCGCTCTGCCTTTGGAATTTCCAATACCCCTTTTAGTGCCGCTTTGTCTGTGTTGCCTTTTGTGGATCTCACTGTAATGTTCTGCCTTTGTGCGCCATCTCTTTTGCTGTATGTGTCGCCTCTTTCGCATGTGCTTGGCGGGGTGTGACAGCATTGAGAAGTCACCAAAGTGGTAAATGATGATAGGCCATCCATCATGCTTTATGGACTCTGTATGGTGCTGCTGTGGCGAGTGGCTGCACTGTGCCGGCTGTAACTCAGGACACTCCATCCCTCCATATAACCTGGCAGGGGCTCTGCTGGGAGACTGTTTATGTGTCTGTGTGAAACACAGGTGGAGGCTCGGTCTGAGTCCTTCTCCCGTCCGTGTGCACCACAGAGTATCATCTATGTGTGAATCTACACTGCCCTCATGATTCTGGCCTCTATTCTATTATTATTCCCCTGACAAAAACTGAATGCATAGCCACTGTAAGTGTGTCATATCTTCAACGTTCTTCTGCCTCTTTCATTTTATTACAAGCAACCATTTTCCTGAGTATCTCGATGTTTATTCACGAAGCACTTGGCCAAGGTCAGAGTTTAGCGTTCTGTCGTATAATGAATTGCATCCAGTGTCATTGTCGCACACTTCGGAGGTGAATATGAGTGAAACAAGTGTCAGTCACTGGTTGCACTTTTAAGATGTGGTTAGTATGACAAAGGTGGTTTTAGTTTGAACACTGTAAAACATTTTCATCAGTTTATTTCAGTTTGACATGTGATTTCCCAAAGAGTATACTACCTGTGTATGCTGAATCAGTAATATGCTGCTGATTCTTTCTCATGATGCCCCTGTTGCTCCACTTTTCTCTTTCACTTGACCTCTTCTCACTCTTGTGCAATGTCCTCCTGTCATGCAGCTTTCCACTCTTTCCTTTTGTCACCTTTACACATGAAAGAACAATTGCCCTGACAGCATTCACTCTATCGCCCTCCCTCTTTCCTGCACCGCCTCTCCTTGCAAACGCTCACCCTGAACCATAGCAATTGGTGTCACTGTTTCAACCAAATCTGATATTTAAAAAACAAAAAAAGTCAAATGCATACTGTATATTTTGTGTTGTTGTTTTGGGGTTTTTTTTCCCGGGGAAGCTTCATTGAGTATGACAGCAACGCTAAGAACTGTGGGCAAAGAGTTTTATATTGCAAATATACTAGGTTAATTCCATGGGGAAGTGGAATGGGAGGAGGAGGAAGAGCGTGAAATTTTGTTTTATTATTAATGAAGGGGGCGGCACTGTAGATGAGTGTTTAGCACATCTGCCTCACCATTCTGGGATAACCGGTTAGATCCTGGGAACTGGCCTCCCAGTGTGGAGTTTGCATGTTCTCCTTGTGCTTGCTTGGGTTTTCCCCAGGTACTTCAGTTTCCTCCCACATCCCATAAACGATGCATGGTAGGCTCATTGGACACTCAAACTGTGAAATGTTGTTTGTCTCTTTTTGCCATGCGATTGGCTCCAACATCCCCGCATCCATCGTGTGGAAAAATTATATGAAAAAAGAGACACGTTTTACTGAAAAATGGGAGCAAGGTGGGGAATGAATCCTGTACTTCCCACCTATTCTAACAAGAAATATTTATGTTTCATGTGTAATGGCTTCTGCCTGCTCTTTTGAAATCATATTAAATATGGAAGACTGCCCCAAATATAGCAGTTTTAATCTAAATGACAGAAATCTTTAGATCATGACCACATTTAAGGACCATGTTCGGAAAGGCGTTTGAGTTCTATAAATCCAGGACTTGAAAGGTTATAGACTTTGATTTATATATATATATATATATATATATATATATATATATATATATATATATATATATATATATATATATATACACGTATATCTAAAAATCAAAGTCTATCAGTCAATCCAATGGACTTGAGGAACATCCTAATTCACTTTTGGTGGTCTATCTGTATCTAGTCTATTTGTCTTCAACTTGGACAATACACCTGCAGAAGCATCCTTATGAATGTCACACCCGGGAGAGGAAAATGATTACATCTGCAGACGGGGGGGGGGGGGGTTGCAAACAAGAGGGGGCGGGGAAATTGGGGTGGGGTGGTGGGGGTAGATGCTTTTGATGGATGATACCTATTTTGAAACAACCTTTATTAAAGTTTTTGAGCAGGATTCTAACAAGACTGTTCTAGTCGTGACTGAGTGTCTGGTATCCAATTTTTAATTGTATTCACAGAATGACTGATGGCCATAGACAAAATAACCAAGACATTTTAACTCATCATTTTGCCATTTGTGGACTTTAAATTCCATATTTTTGCTTTCATAAATATCACCAGAGTGGGCACAGGTGGTGGTTAGCACGTCCCCCTCACAGTTCTGAGCGCAAGGGTTCAAACCCCGGTGGATTCCGACCTTCCTGTGTGGAGTTTGCATGTTCTCCCCATGCCTGTGTGGGTTACTTGTGGAAGAACAAAAACATGCATTTATTTTTGAATGACTAAGTAGGAGGTTTTAGCCTGTTGAAATACTCAGATAAGCAATGACAAGCCTGTAGTAGAGAGCAAAATGTTGGAGATGTGATGCATGTGCAGTTGTTTTAGCCCTTAAGCGCATTTGGTCCCAATTATCAAGCATGTTTCAGAGCAAGGTTGTCTTTGGCAGGGATCCATGCCAACCAATAATTCATTTACGGTTACACATCTTCCTGAGCAGTAAAGGACTTAAAAGTTCAGCACAGCTCTTACAGGGCCACTTAGTGGAAACATAAGTTGTGTATATTTTCTCTTTTAATGGCTGCTGTGAATAGCGCTCCCTCTGCACACTAATAATTAAAAAGTCTGCTTCCTCACCTTGGTACATTCTAAAATTCTAATCGCCCCAATTCCTGTTTGTCTTTCTGTTGATTCAGGGGACACTTTTTGTATGGTGGGAGTTGGGTTTTTGTTGTTGTTGTATTTTTAGTGTGGATTTCCTATTGCTCTTTAAGCTGTTACTTTGCTCCAGGTCGATGAAGAGAGTTTAATTCCAAATAAAAATGTAATGCATCCAGTAACACCCAATTAAAATTAAGGTCTATACAGTAGACGTATTGCCACATCACTTCTAAATCTTTCTTAATTACAGTTCGTCACGGCGGGTAATTTAAACAACAAGATTCATTATGGACACAAGTCCATGTGTGAAACATCTGCATTGCTCAGTCATTATTACAGTTGGAAAAGGCCTGTTAAATCAGGACATCTGCCTTTACAACAAGTGTAATAGTCTGTCTCCCTATGGATAATGTCTTCCTATACTTTAAGTAAGCTTTCCCTGCAGATGGCCCTCTTTTTTATGTGTTCTGTCTCGGTGACTGTTGCAACTCATGCAATCTCCACAGTTGGTCTTTTATTTGTTGTCATCATGAAGTGTGCACCAGAACAACCCATTTAAATAATCGCCAGGTAATTTGCTATAAGTGCATTACAGTCTATTACAACAGCAATAGATAACCTTCCATGTGGGTGACAGAACCTGCTGGATACTTACTGTAGATCATTCACCGATCTCTCACTGTAACTATCTCTGCTAGACTGAACTTTGTAAGATAAACAGATGTTCAAAAACCTAATATTTTCATAAATGAATGCCACCATGCTATTTTATGATATACAGTCACCAGAAATTAGATGGAGCTTTAGAGTATTGTCCCTTTGTGTGTGTTTGGGGTGGTCGGGAGGGGGGGCAATTATTTTGAAGGTGCAGGCAAATAAAATAGAGTATCCAGGCCATGTGGCATTGAGCATGTAAATGGCTAAGCAGCTCACTGTAACACCACTGGATCAGTGGATATTCTTCTTCCTCTGACTTATCGAAGGAACTCTGCATCATACCATATCCTCTTGATTTACAGAAATAAAATGCAAACAAACTATTGGAAATGGTTGGCATTAACAAACTAAGTTGCCTTTCATTAATTCTAATCCATTTGGACTCGTCTGCAGGTATTCTCTTTACTGTAGTGTCAAAGAAACACACGCATTGTCTTTCTTTCAATCAAATAGGTCAACTTCATGCTAATGCATTTTCTTTTTTCACTTTATCTTGTTAAAACTAAAACAGCATACATTTAATACAACCCACGCATATCCAGTTATATATCATCACATGTCAAATAGGTGTGGTAACGAATTACTGATGCGATTCCTGGAGATACCACTCACCTTCTAATTGCATGCCATCATTACCGCATTGAAATCAGTCCCCATGTTCCCTTAATGTAATTACACGTCCCTAATTGTCCTGTTATTAGCCTGCTTAATTATTCACAACAGTTGCTCTAATTGGCACAGAAACCCAGCGTGCTATCATTTAATCTCTTTATTAAAGGTATATTTGGACTTCACATTAGGGGAATGTACTTTTCAAAAAACTCACTACTCTAGATGATTTTCAATTAAACATACAAATCTGCAGCATTAATGCCTATTGCCTACTCTTAATATTGTACTTGAGCCTTCCTCTTGGTAAAGAGCTTTCCTTATCTAAGGCCCGCTGCAAAGTGGGTAATACGTCACACCCTGACAATGATTGACAGCGACATTTGATCAATGGATTCTTGCAATGTGAATTGTATTAACATTTGGCGACCCCCTCATACGCAATGTATTACTTGTTTTGAAAGTTTGAAAATACAAAGTGTCAGCCAAGAAAATCATTGATTCTAGGAAAAAAGGACATTTGCAGAACAAAGATAAAAATACAAAATGATAACGTTAAAGGCAGGACTTTTTTTTTTTTTCCATGCGCTTGACACAGTTTATACATTTATTTAAATTTTAGCTTAGAGCATCACTATTTGATCTCTAGGTAAAGTCAATTTAACATATCTGAACAAACGGCATTTGCTGTTTGATTGCCGAGTTGGTACAATTGCAACTACTGGTATTCACATTTTTTTATTTGGCATAACCCACACACTGCATAAAAATTCTGCGTCGTTCGGCCTTATTATTCATTGTGCGGCAGCTTTCAGTAAATCATTTTGAACAATTCTATGCTTCTAACTTCATGGGAGCAGTTTGGGGAAGATACTTTTAGCATAACTGTGCCCCAGAAATGTCAGCGACAGGTATGCTCGGGTGCATTTGGTTGGGAAGAACTTTAGAGTTCTGACATCACTATCAAACACCTTGGGATGAACGATAAATGATCTTTAGCTAGCATCAGTACCGCTGACCTCACCAATGTCATTTTGCGCGAAAGGGCAAACAAAAGCACACACATGCGGTTCTAATGTTTGGCAACTGCTCGTTTGTTTTAAAAAAATGTATATAATAAACTTATATTTACATTTAAAAAGACAGATGCACTCCAATTTCTATCTTATCTGGACCATAAGGATAACATTCATATTTCAAAACATCTACTTTTTATTTCTCTAGAGCTGCTACTCATGGAAGCTCTTTCGCTATAATTTCCATATTTTATAGTAATCATAGCTCATCCGCTCTTCCACAGTGTTTACTCTTAATTTCTTCCTGGTTTCCTCAGACCTTGTTCTTTCTCCCCCAAATAGTTTCCACTTTATTGCTGCACTGCAACCCCACGGATGGCCTTCCACTATCTCTTAGCGCTCTCGCCATTCGACTGTCCATCCCATACACCATATCTCTTCGCGTACCCTGCGGAACGTAACCCACCATGTTGCATTCCATCAACAGCTTTTTATCTTTCCCCCCTCTGCATTTGCATCATTCTCACTTTCCCCTCTCTCGAACTCTTTACCGACATGAGATTACCTCTCTTTTTGTCCCTCTGAGGCATGTTTAATTAAGCGTAGGGCTATGTGTCAGAGAGAGAGAGAGAGAGAGAGCGAGAGAGAGAGACAGACAGAGCAATAGAGAGTTGCTATCTAGAGCAAGCAAAGCAGCCAGTATAGATTCTTGTCCTCTTCTCCTGTTTTTTTTCTGTTCTCCTCCCTTTGGCCTGGGCCAGCCGTAATTACCATGCTCATTAGCAGAGGGAAGACGTGAGGGGAGTGGGAGCAAACAAGGGAGGGCAGGTGAGAAGGTTGGAGGATCATCTAGCAATGGATGTGCACATGGAGAGTGAGTAGTTGATTGGGGAGTTGTTGGTGAAGTTTAAGACTGTTCTGAGAAGCTTTTATAATCATCTAGGGAGGGAACTTGCTTTTTATGATGTATTTTCATGTGACCATTATCCCACAATGGACAAGAAATATTGGTATCCTTCCCATTATTTAGTTTGTGGTTTGTTTCTTTTTGTTTTTTTCTGACTGGAAACGACAAAGGAAATAGTTGAGTTTAGCCCATTAAATTTAGTTTGAAAAAATGTACTAACATACAAGCCTGTATTGTTGATCGTTTTAAGGACTTTTGATTATGCCAGAACCAAATGCTATGATTTGCTCTTTCTAAGTAAAGTTTCACCTTTAGGTTTAATGCTTATTTTGTTTTACAATGAATTACATGGATGATTCTTCCTGTGCAAGTCTTCTTTGGATGTCATTTGCATTGGACTGCTGTGAAATCTGTGTCGTCGCCCATGGAGAAAAGAATCACTTTCATTTAGAATTTTGAATCCAAGAACATTTTAAATTGCTTGCATATATTCTTATCACAATGTTAGGTGGCTGTGTTTTTACAAAATGCACTTGCAGTCATATATAGGTTTACCTTTGGTGGAAATCCAATCTCTTAAGCGTTTCTTTCATTGATCTTCCTGAAAAAAGGGATTTACAATCTATATTGTGAGACAAATTGCTACTCGATAAAGTACTTGCCATCATGAATTACAAGCTTTGTTTTTTGTACAAACAAACCAAAAACTACTTTGCAGGCTTAAAAAAACGTTGTTGGTCGTTGATAGACTACCCCATAATGAGACTGAATTTGTGAAGCTTATGGGAAGATGTGTTCATCCACGGCTGCAGACATGGAAATACTGAGTAAAAGCAGTTTTCCATCCTCAGGTGCTGCCAGCTCCACAACACAAGGTTATCTTTTGAGACCGGATTATTAGTTTTTATGCGTAATGAGTTTGTCTTGCTTCTGGAACACACAGCCACAGTTTCAGTTCTCTAATTTCTCAGGGAAAATGTTGTAGTGGCAGGCGGGGATGATTCAGTGCTGATCTGCTCCCCTGTGAATAGACTGTTTAATCCTTCAGGTACTTTCTGTTTGTTGACACTTAAGCGTTGTTAATGAGTGCTTGTAGAGAAAGTGGCAAGTGCTGAACGTTGTGTTTAGAATGTGGGCTTTATAGAAAAGTAGCACAGCCTGACTATCATGCAATATTAGGTCTGCACACGGCTTGCCAAATGCACATGTAGTCCTGGCTGGTGTCAAGTGTGCTGATGCACACAACGTACAAGCTTGCGCAGGCAAGGGTCCAAGAGAACATTTTCACGTGGTGTGAGCTCTTTGGTCTTTGGACTGTGCGGCTCCCATTAAATCTTTATTTCCCCTCTTTCAACAACTTTTGTTATTTCAAAATATTATGACATCCCAGTGATCAGTATGGAGGAATTGAAAAATTAGGACTGTTGCTGCTTTATATCAAGTCAGAAAGCATCCCTAAAAGCCTTGACGGTCATCAGTCTATGGTAAAGTAGCGATAAAGTCTATAAATGGAGCAAGCTCAACGCTGTCGCTGCTCTCCGCCAGACAGGCAGTCCTATAAAAATGACCCTAAGAGCAAGGCACAGAATGCTCATTGAGTGGATAAAAATGTCTGCATTTGTACTTGAACTTCGAACCCTCCTTTTCTGAAGTCCTTCCAAATGAGCAGCTGCAATGGTTGAGCATCGTTTGAGTTTGAATGATTCGCTTTCCACATGATTCTCAATGTCGATCCTTTTTCAGGACATGGTTAAAAAAAGTTGGCGTCCAAACTTTGGTCATCTATTTTGTAGACTGAACATTGGTCACGGCCCTCGATTCGTTTACCTGCGTTATTCTACTGGGTAGCCTGGCAGGAGAAGATAGGGTAAAGTGTGTTTTCATTTCATACACGTCTTCACCCAATCACACATCATTTACTCAGTTAGGCTTTCGCAAAAGAACATCCTTTTCAAAAACCACGTGAACATAAATATACATGAGGTAGCAATCTTTTACTTGTACACCATGTATCCGGAGATGTTCAGTCATATAACCCTAACCAGAACACAATCTAATCGCTAAAGTGTTGCACTGTGGCAGCGGGTTATTTACTTTAAAAGCGCACTTATTTGTCAGTCTTTGAGTATGGTTCACCTTTAGTACGACCCCATACTCTAACTTAGTTCCCTAAATTTTCTGCAACTTTCCTGGCCAAAGCAGCCAGCAATATAGTTAGTCTGCTTTATGAAAAGAACAACTTTGCAACTTGATTTGATGTGCTAGTGAACTTTAGATTTAAAAAAAATATATTCCTCCTCTCAGCGAGTTTACGCATTCGTGTGTCAACAGTCGACAACTTGGGCATTTGTGGTCTCTCTTTGTCAATGTGGTCTTTAGTGCTGGGAGACTGCCAAAATATGCATTTGCAAGGCTGAAATCCGGCGTGGCCACAACAGATAGCAAAGCACTAATGTGTTACGATACCCAGTGAGGAATAAAACGAATCCCCAAATCATTTATATCCTCACAAAATTTTAATTAAGTTCATTTTAAATTGGCATGGGTATCTTTTAGCTGGCCTGCAAGATGAGTTTTTAAAGAGTCTGAATTAATTTGGCATTAATTTAAAAGTTCACTTTTCCTTCCAAGTTAAGCAACGTATCATATATTTTGGACTTCATCAACTCTCTTTTTCTTCAGTTTAATTTAACGATCCAAATATACTGTATGTTAATTTGGAGTTCACAATCTGTGTTGAATAGTAAAACATCAGGATGTAAAATATTAGTTGACTTGAGCCTTGCCCTTATTTCAGCAACTATGCCTCGTTTCCAATATAAAACCTGAGGTAAATAACTCTTTAATTACCACTTAATATCACGGAATGATTTATTTGCAACCTAATGAATTATCATCCTGCCCACTGACATTAATGGGCACTGACTATTGCCGTTTGGATGAAAAATTGCAGAAAACGTGTCTTGCAACAGGAAGGAGTATTCCCAGCTCTTTGGTTTTATTGAGCGATGGGAAGAACATAAATCTGCTGCACCATTTACTTAAAACAGAGCAACTGAGAAGACAGTTTTTTTCTGGCATCACAGGAAAAATGTAGTATAAAAGTATATGGCAGACTTGTAATATTATCACATATGTAAGATATACAGCATATAAATCACCACCCACAGCTGTAGTATGTACTCCACTTAATAGGATTATACCTGTCCTGGTGTCACAAAGCGATTAACCCCTCATCTCTGTTTCCCTCAATATCAGCAAAGCGGCTGCCCACAGCAAAAGCTAGGCATTGATGCAGTGTTGTGATTTTTTTATTTTTTATTTTAATAGATTTTGAAGAATTTGGCGTTTACACAATTAGGTCCTCTGATTTGTAATCTGCGTGAGTTGGCCAGCACTCGATTTGACTACCTAACCCATCGAAATAGACAGATCTCTTTGGATTTAAGATCACAGATGAAATTAAGCCTTAAAATAATGCTACAACGGACTACGATGAGGGAAATACGTATTTTTAGTTTGCCATTCCACGTGTAGTTTTCATCCAATTTTTTAAAGAAGATGTTTTATGATAATAGTCCTCTCTATCTCAAGCCATTTCTCTGCCCATCCCCTTCAATGTCACTTGACGCTGGAGAATGGAAGACTGCACCTGGGATTGGTCGCCAGTCAATTACAGGCCGCGTTGTTATGCAAGTTGCGCCAGAAAGTTAAATGGCATCAAGCCAGTAAACTGTGTTATGGTGCTTAGTCATAGTCACCCTGTTTCAATCACAAGCTGGGAGCTAAAGATAAAACAACCGTGGAGACTGGTTTCTATATGGCAAGAGTACAGCACGTTGCCTGCACTGCAACTAAAGGCAGTGGGGGTCAGTCAGTGCCAGAGGGGGCGCCGCAGTGCGTTTATGCCCAGACGTGCCTCCTCGGGGGAGTTTCAGGCTTTCACCACATGGGCCACCTCAACTTTATTAGATTAGACTCAGTGCCGCCTCTGTTTTGTAACTGCATTTGCCCAATGCTGCACATTTAAGAATAGATCAGGCTTGCTCTCAGGTCTGCCTAATTTCCCAGCAGCCTCAGCTTGAGTATAAAAAGTTGACTTGACAGCTAAGAGGTAATTGATGGGGAGAAAATGGAAATGGATTCTGCGCCATCCTTGTTTTTATTTACTGTTTCTTAAAGTTTTGAATTTACATTTTAGTCTGTTCTTTGTTTATGTTTTTGCTTGCAAAAAACTCACTTGATGTAAGCTAGGGACTTCTTGGGAGTCAGCTGCGTGACGTACTGTTGATAGAGAATCCTATTTCATTGTGTCCATTATTTATGGGGAGACTAGTTTTGGAATGGACCATGCACTTACATGGGAGATGCTTGTCATAAACATCCCCCATGAGACAAAAGCAAGTGGCCAGAGTATAAATCGATGCTGACACGTTTCTTTTTGTGTGACTAAATGCTCCCTTTTATATTTGAACCATTTACGTATATGTATTTGCATAGGGCTCTTTAAGGATACTTTGCTCGATCGTATGCACTCCGCCGGAGCTATTAGTGTATGACTTAGCAGATCTTCAAAGGGCCCTACTGTACAGATTGGAACTTGACCTCTTGTGGTCCACTTAAGGGAAACAGCAAGCTTTATGTGGCGTGGGACGCTTATATTCCTTTGAACTGGGAGTTCAACCAGCCGGAGGTTGTATATCATTCAACACAACCTGTCCGCTAATCACAAATTACAGCCAGCCTCTCCTAGGCCCCGATTCACTTCTCTCCACGGGGAAGCGGGGGCCAAGGAGAAGAATGCTAGCTCCTGCCAAGCGGCCAGCGCTCTCCACTACGGGGTGCTTATAAATCGACACCCTCACAGATAGGTCAAGGTTTTGATTTGGTCGTGACCTTGGTCCATAAATCTGAATGATGTAGGGTCCTTGGTTAAAAGGCTGCTGGATCAACTCGAAGATGGGACACACTTCCCTTGCTTCTGGTCTCCTTTGCTGACTCTCTCTCCTGCGCATCCCTCTTTAAGTTCCCGCTGCAGCCTGCGGTCCTCCGAGGCTTTATAACATGCCGGGAGCGAGCAAGAGTGAGAGAGAAAGACGGCAAGGGGGTGAAACAGGCAATCAATAAATCAATATGTTTTGCGCCACTAAGCTAGGGTAAGCTCACTCTCTCAAAGCTGCTGGTGCACATACACGCACACACTCTCTCACTTACCATTCCATCAAATTTCTCCCAACACGCACATACAAACAAACAAATGAAAGCCCAGGACGGAATGTCCCTTGCCAAAAGACATTTTGTTGTTTTAGGGACTTGCTCTTTTTCTCTCGCTCTCATTCTATTTCCTGTTTTGGATCATTAAGCCATTGATTTTTGCTTCAACTGGTAAGTGGTGGTGCAAACCCTTTGGGAGATGGCTGAAAACCTCAACAAAGGAGTTTCTCGAGTTGTGACAGGTTTGTCCCAAGGGCTGCGAAGGTCCTCTTTACCTCCCCCTGTGAAGGAGATACGAGTAGAAATGTGTCATTCTTGCCTCAGTATTCCTGAGACACTTGGGTAGTCTCTCATCTTGCATAGCTATAGATTTTCTCCTCCTTCTGTCATTGCAGTGGGAGAGAATTTTAAATTATTGCAAGGGTACAAATGGTCACTTCTTGTAGCTGCTACGTCGATTTTTTTCCTTTTTTTCAAGGCGTGTGGGGGTGGAGAGGGTCACGGAAGAGAGAAGGAGAAATATGGTTCGATTCAGTAGCAACTTTCGTTGGCCAAATCTCAGCTGGCCAACAGCCAGTAAGATATTACAGCCAGATATATCGTAACACAGATGGATGCACTCAGCCTAAAGAGGCTGACATATTGGCTAGCGCTGTCATAAGAATGACATAATACCTATCCTGACAGGTAATGAAAATAAAGGCAGCGCCACTGCTGAGTTGCATAAGCGGTGTAACGTTGCCGTACAACCTAAAATATTGGCCCTGACGTGCGGGATATCCTGCATGGGCCAAGATTTCAGAGTGTTAACGTTAAAGAGTTTTGACATTTGGAAGTGAGCGTCAACCCCCCATGCATCTCCCTAGTGGCATGACTTAAAGTTAATATAATGTTTCCGCAAAAATGTGTTATTTTCATCATAGTGAAAATAACCTCAGACATTCCAGTTCCTGATGATGTATATACACAATTACATGATTAGGTGGCCCAAAAGTCATTGATTGCCAAATATTCAACTAAGGGATATAGATAGTGCTCGTTTCTTTTCAACTGTGCAATATTGATCCTCCGACAGGAAAATGCTGTTGATTAACACAATTTCTCAATATACAAATTAAACTCTCGCGTTCTGGCACTTTCCTATAGATATGTTACTAGGCATTTCATTTAAATGCCTCTCAGTGATCCGCACTGAATCGATCTGCTTCCCCTCGGAAAAAAGCAAGAATACAAATCCGGCCTGACAAGTTTTCCCTAGAGTAAGCACACAATCATTTAAGCATGGAAAGTTGTAATTGTGCCTTTTTTTCATTCATCCTTGACCACAATTAAGGAAGGAATTCTATGTGTAAATGATTGTTACATTTCATTCGTATCAGCAGAAGGACGCTAACAAGAAGGTCACACAGTAGCTTGAAAGTTAAATACCTTTTTTAACTTCAGGACTCATCCCCATACTTTTAATGTATGCTTGACACATGATTTTTTTACACCTGGGAAATACGTATATAACATTTTACACTAGAAAGTATAAATCGGGCCCTATTTTTATAGACCACTCAAGTACTGGACATTAAATGTGTGTTTCCGTACCAGTGCAGCACACTGAGGTTGTTTTGTCATTTGGTAGACCGATCTGCGTCAAGAGAGGCATACTGTAACCCAATTCAAATTTCAATCTCCTGTAGAGGTCTGCATCTACTTCTTATACTAAGGTCAAGTCGACCTTCTGCTAAGCAAACCGGATTCTCCTTCTATCATGCAGAGGATGAGCAACATAAAAAAACACCCAATTTTTTAAGGAGAAGCTCACTTAATGGTGAGAAGTTGGCAATGTTCAAATCTATAAGCAATCATCCTGCCCTTTTTCCAAAGTGCATGCTTTCACTTCAGAAGTAGTAGCAGTAGTAGTAGCAGTAGTAGTAGTAGTAGTAGTAGTAGTAGCAGTAATAGTAGCAGTAGTAGTAGCAGTAGTAGTAGCAGTAGTAGTAGCAGTAGTAGTAGCAGTAATAGCAGCAGGAGTAGTAGGGGGTTATTTAATATATCCAGTAAATAGAATTGTTGTAGTTGCTGTACTCTGCTGTGCATGCTTTCACTTCAGAAGTAGTTGTAGTAGTAGTAGCAGTAATAGTAGTAGTAATAGTTGTGGTAGTAGCAGTAATAGTAGTAGTAGCAGTAATAGTAGTAGTAGCAGTAGTAGTAGCATTAATATTAGTAGTAGCAGTAATAGTAGTAGTAACAGTAATAGTAGTAGTAGTAGTAGCAGTAATAGTAGTAGCAGCAGTAGTAGTAGCAGTAATAGCAGCAGGAGTAGTAGTAGCAGTAGTAGTACCAGTAATAGCAGCAGGAGTAGTAGTAGCAGTAGTAGTACCAGTAATAGCAGCAGGAGTAGTAGTAGCAGTAGTAATACCAGTAATAGCAGCAGGAGTAGTAGTAGCAGTAGTAGTACCAGTAATAGCAGCAGGAGTAGTAGTAGCAGTAGTAGTACCAGTAATAGCAGCAGGAGTAGTAGTAGCAGTAGTAGTACCAGTAATAGCAGCAGGAGTAGTAGTAGCAGTAGTAGTAGCAGTAATAGCAGCAGGGGTAATGTAATACATCCAGTAAATAGAATTGTTGTAGTTGCTATATTGTCTGCTGATCTCACTTGGACTACTTATTTAGTTATTTATTTATTTATTAGATATTGATTACGTAGTTGTTTGTGTTTTTATTGTTATTTCTGCACTATGTGGTGAAAGCTTTAAATCTCATTATACTTGTATAATGACAATAAAAGCATTCAATTCAATATAATTGTAGTAGTAGTAGAAGCAGAAGGAGGGGGTTGTGTTCTGCATCCGGTAAATGGAGCTGTAGTAGTAATAATAGTACTGGTAGTTAGGAGATACATCAACTAGATAGAGCTGTGCTAAAGGGAATTTCATACAATAATTCACCAATATTGTTCCATATATTAGGCGCACTGCTGACGTTTGAGAAAATTGCTCTCTTTTAGTTGCAGCTTATAGTGTAGAAAATATGGTAAATTCCTGCTTGGCACGTGTATATTAGTGTTTAGACGTCTATATTTCTTAAATTCAGGTTACTTTTCACAGTGCTCTTTTATTCACTCATTTGTATTCATGTCTCAGGTCCCTCCTTGAAATTAAATGCAGCTGGTGATCTCATATAGGTTCGATTTAAAGCAAGTTTTCCTTCATTAATAATGAAATCAAATTTCGCCCCTCTTCCTTCTTCCCATTCTCTCTCTGGAATGAATCTAGTACGACTGCAACATAAAACCTTTTTCCAACTCGTCTTCTCACTATTCTGTTATCCTCAATGAAACCTTGCACTTGAAAGATGTGCAAAACGTCTGGAAAGTTAAAGCGAAGTACACAAATAAACGGAGGACAGGGAAAAATATAGTTGTGGCTTTTAGGAATTCACCTTATTGAGCCTGGTAGTTGAGTTCCATCCAATAACTACTTTGATAGAAAGGCTTAGGTGAGGTTTTTTATTGGACTTCTCTGCTTGTTGCCATAAAGAAACCATGTTGTTTCTGAGAAGGTTGGCAGAGGTAAATAAATCACAGTAAAATTAGAGCTCGTCAAATTCATTGTAAATATGGGTTTTTAGGTTAAAGCTCCAACACAATCAATGACACAAAAAAATGATACTATTTTTTATGTCTGTTCATTACGTGCGAGTACATGAACCACTTATTTAAACAACAAGGTTAGTCACATCATTAGTCACATCATTTATCCAATGCATTATTAAAAAACACAGATTTCTTGACACAGGCTGCAAATCCTCACCACAATTTGTCCAATCACTGCCATCTATATTTCTACCACCTCCTATTCTTCTACCTCCTTCCCCATTCTTATTCTCTTTACCTTAAATTTGACCCAAGTCATTATAAATAGTGTATTTAATCAAGCAGTAGTGTTAGAAAAAGTATTGTATAAATATGTGCAAGCCAGCGGGGGGGGGGCGCGTTTGCAAGTGTGAATTTTATTCTCTCCTACAGTAAATGTCACTCCTTTCTTTTCAAGTCAGTTTGGAGATAGAACAGAAATATATATTTTTTACATTAAAGACATTGCAAGCTAGCATTTAGTATTACTTCTGCACGCTTTCTTCATGTTTTCATGTCACTCTCCAACTCGTTCGCCGCAGATTTAGCTCGTCAAAAGAAGGAAAAAAAAAAGACCAGCCTTGATTTGAATGGGAGCACTGTCTTGACTCAGCAGGGTGTTCGAAGCGAGGGCTCTGCCAAAGAACGAGAGAGAAATCTTGTCTTATCTTCTGCTGTTTACCCCGCAATCATGGCAACAAAATGCCAAATGTTCTAGTGAAATCACTTGCATGGAAAAAAAATTGTCAACACTCCAGTAGTCAAGCTACAACTGCTGTACATACTATGTAAATGCTTTTTGTTTCAGTGTGGCTCTTCCCCATACCAGAATCTTTGGTCAATGGCCAAAACAATAGATATCGGATATATATCACTACCTAGATGCAGATAAATGACATTCTGTTTTATAATCCTCATTGCAGTTTTACGTACAGTATTGAGAGCATTGCAGGGTTTGCTTAGTGTGCAAGTGTGATGGAATCCCTGTTCTCTGCTTGTAGTAAACAAAGTTAACATTTACAGCGTGCAAAACAGTCACATAGTGCCGGAAGTCAGATTGATACTATCATATAAACAGCTTAACCCATTTATTTTTATAATCAAATCAGCTGTTAAGAAAGTCCTTCTATCGCCCCCTCTGGCTGCAGATTTATGCTGCTATGTGATGTTGTCACGCTGCTCTGCGCCTTCTTAACTCAATGTGCAATACTAAGTTTAGGAGGGGAGTCTTTTCCTTTCCTGAGGTTCTGTTCTGCTTTCACACTACATAGTGATAGCTGTGTCTGTATTCACTCCCTGAAACAGAGTAGCAGCGATACGTGGATTGACACTTAACAAGCCCTTGATAGTGTATTACTTCCGCATTTATAAATGCAGTTATGCTTGTATGGCCATGTTTCAGGTTGATAGCACACGTGTTTCGTATTTGGTATTTGCATGTGAATAATGTTGTTATCAAGTCGGCTTTTATTCGTCGTGGATTGTACGTTACTGCATGCACATGCTAGCATCACATGATAACACCCTTGCAATTATGGGTAAGCCTCTCATCATTTGTCCAACGCAGTGATGAATAGAAAAGACACAAGTTCTGTGAAGCAGCCTCTACATTTCAGAATCTGACAGTGTTGAACTTGTCCACTGCCCACTTTTTTAATTCATTAGATAAGTGAAAAGCAAAAGTTAGTGATGGAATGCCTGTAACAGCTATGATTTATGTTGTGTGCTGGAAAGAGAAAAGTAGAATTTATGGCTTTCTCATCTGGTCTAATCTTCACTATATTCTGCAAAAGCCCAGGCGATGCAGTGAGCTTAGAGGCTGAAAATTGTCCTCTGCTCTCTTTCTCTAGTTAGCTTTTCTTTTTTTCTTTTTTTTCTTTCTTCCTCTCAATTACTGGCCAACTCTATCACATTTCGTCCTTGTATTTTGTTCCCTTGCAAGTGTACTTACGCTCTAGCGCCCATACACACACACGGAGGTGCACACCCTAAAGGTTTCGACTCCTATAATCACACACATGCAGGTGCGCTTTGCTCACATACGCACGCACACAACGTGCAAGCTGCTGAGCCCCTCAGCGACACCTTCATTCTCGCACCAATTTTCTCACACTTTTTCATTCTGTGCGTCTTCGCCTCTTTCTTTCTCTCACCGCCTCGCTCGGCACCTCCGCCCTCATCCGCCTCCGCACATAGATCTTTTCTTTTTATAGTCAAAGCTATAGGCCGGCCGAGTTGTTGATTGCGAGGTGCTGCACGTCTAATTATGTAACCATCGCGATAGATTGTAATGTTTGTGTTTGAGTGAGTGTGTTTGCTCTGCAGCCTATTTGTTTCTCACCCTGCCACTGTCCTCTATTAGCTGTGGTCTTTTCTAGTGTAGCAGGGATCAAGCTGCGGTGAGATTGTCCATGCAATGTTGTTGTGGCAGAAGTAAATCATTTGCATTCAATGTCTTGGAAAAAGTAAATCACCCCCTTTGCAAATTGTTTTTTTAATTGCTTCCCAACTTGAATATTCATAATTGGTCAATAAAAAAATCAAATATAACACAAGGAAACTTCAAATGCATTTAATAGGGGAGGGTTTTTTTTACTTATATTGTACTAATCAAAGATATATCCCTGTAGAAAAAGTAATTGTTCCTAACCCTTATAACTGTTTAGTCCACTTTCAGAAGCAACAATGGCAATCCAATGTTTTGGGTAACTTCTGCTCATCTCTTGTATTTTTGGGCAACTTCAAAACCTTAAGACCTTAAGCCACAGGTCTCCAAACCGGTCCTGGAGGGCCGCTGTGGGTGCAGGTTTTTGTTCCAACCGATCCAACACAAACAGTTTAACCAATGAGGTTTCTGCTGAAAAAAGAAGCACCTGACTGCTATCCACTGATTGCACTTCTAGGATACCAGATTGGTGGAAAGGTTTCCTCTTACCGGTTGGAACGAAAACCTGCACCCACTGCGGCCCTTTCTGGAATAGTTTGCCATTACTTAAGCCATTCTGAATTTGTCCTTTTGGACCATTGTCCTTACTTTGTTTTACTAACTTTCTTTATATTGTATAAACATAACCCCACATCCTTTCAGAAGGACTCAGTTCCAATCACTAACCGTTTATGTGAAATCACTCCCGTTGCTTTTGCATTGGCTCACAACCTTGGATTGTAACCATGGAAGCCATTGGGTAGGTATTTGCCTGCAAATGCGATCTGTTGTGTAGCACATGTCCAAGTGTCAGAAAATGAAGCCATGGTGTTGTTTCGTGGGGAAAAAAATCTGAAGGTTTTCATGGTTTCTATTCACATATAGCACGGTAATATTCATCACACTGAAATTCCATTGTTGTCTCTCTATTCATTCATGTCCACACATTCATTTAATGTAATCGACAGTAAAATTTCCCAGCAGATGAGGGGAAAGCAGAGAGAATTATTGGAAGTGGAACGAAGATAGAAGGAAAAATAGAAGCGGCATCACATTTGCATTTTAACCTTCATTCTAAACTGCTTGAGAGCATCCCACTAGTAGACATACCAAAGCGCCTTGGCAGTGAAATAAGAAAGCAAAAGGAGATAATGAAGAGGTGGGCTGGTGTGAAATGCCTCAAACAATGAATGAGAGAAATCCATTGCTTTTCTCAACCAATTGGAGGCAAATGAGAAGAGAGCTCTGTTAAAGTGTAGGTGGGATAAACTTGCACCTTTTACAATCACTGTTTGTGATAATCTTTTTTTTAAAACAGGTCCTCTGAAAAAAACATTTCGAGAAATGACATAGTATACGAATTGAGTCAAAACTCTGGAAGCTGTTGACCTATTTGATTGTGTTGACCTGAAACACAAAGGCTACAGTTTCAATCACCGAATTTAAAGTTTGCTTTAAATAAATAGAATTTGTAATACTAATTCTTATTGAATCACAACCCATGTATCTAGACCCATATCAAATCGGCCTCTCTCCCAACTCTTGAAAGATTTATTTTAGTGGACAAGGGTCAAAATTTCTTATTCGTTAATGTGCACAGCTGTCAATCATCCTCTCCTCCCATGTGTTGTTACACTGCTTGTAAAAACCATGTTGATGAAGGAATGAGCAATGATCTGAGAGTTAGAGAGAAAGACTTGGCTCCTTTTGTGATCTTGCGCTGTTTCCTTTTCATCTGCCTTTGTGGAAACACACTGATGTGGGACGGCAGAAGCACAGAGTGAGCAGCAGCATATACAAACAGGCCGACAATGGTGATGGCTGCATTTTCCATTCTCACAGTTGCTCTGATTTTCAGGGTTAGAATATTAGGAGAATATGTAATGTCTCAGAACGATACCTGTTTGCATAACTCCACCAGAGGAAGTATCTCGCATAAGTAAAATGGCAACCAACTGAAGATAAAGAAGTATAAGCATACATATTTGCTATTGGATGTTAAATACCAATCCCTTTTGTGGAATGCATTAATGATGATATAACAAGACTTTACATATGATGAATGGAACCAAATTAGCCAACGTGACTTGAGGTGTGGAGAAAAACAACAATATATTCATATTTGAATTCATTTTATTTTTTATTTTTTTCAATTGCTCAGTGACTTGAACCACTGCCTTAATGCACATGTTGTGTCGTATGACACGGCAGCATTGTACTACAAGTTCACTTAATGATACATTGTTGCAGACATTTCTTTCTGTGTCAATTTATAATTCATTTAGATTTAAGTATTCATCTGGATGTCTACTCATCCAAACCGCTGCCTTTAACCATCCAACCATCCCAAGGATGGTTCTCATGGGGTTCCGTTGAATAGAAAAAAAGGGATTTTCATCCTTTGTCTACGTTGACACAAAACGCCCACCTTTGTTTGCTTGTATTTTTCTTTTTAATTCCTAGTGGCACCTTGCTTTATAGTCGTCTGTCAAAGTGACACTAATCTGTGCTGTATGGTCCACTTTTTCATCACAAGAGACTTCGGGTGTTTGGCCCGGCGGAAGCAAAGAGGGGAAATGCTGAAAGGTGTAAACATTTGTACAAATAAAATGTGATGGCTATTCATACATCACTGTTCAAGGCCGGATTGGCAGGCTCCTTTAAAAGTTTTCTTTACAGTTTAGTTCAAGTCATAGCTGACTAAATCTGGGAAGAGTCCAATTTACAGTTACGTAGAGAAAAAAATGTAAAGACAGAGGATAAGATATATCTCCTCAGTAGAATTCTGTAAAAAAAAAAAGTAATTGCCAATATTTGAAATATTTAATTGTTACTTATATCAAACTAAACTCTGGAGATGTTGACCTCAAAAACTATTTGTGTATCAATTTTGAACAATATAATTAATGGTAAATGTTTAGAAGGACTTCATTGGTGGACAATGTGTCACATTTTAGTACATCATTTAGTACGAAATTTCCCGACTACAGGATGAATAAAGTTATCCAATCCAATCTCCACTCCAAATAGATCTCTTGCCATAATTGATTAGAATGTCTTTTTATTTGCAAAAATTCCAGCGCACGCATTCCGTCAGCTTCAACAAAACAGTGGTCTTCGCACTGCAGAGAAATCTTAAACACCCCCACACAATTCCTATAATTCGTATCACATAATCCTCTTAAGAATCATTTATGCAGTATATTTGTGCTGTTTAAGAAGGGAGAGCAGCAGCAGTCAGCTGCAGCATGTCAAACAGGAAAAGTTGTGACAATAGCGACGAGGAATATTATGAAGGCAGCGTTCCTTGCTTCCTCGGGAGACTTCCATGGAGTGCTTTCTCACTCTGATAATGAAATGACCCGGCCTGCTCTGACTTTCACTCTCTTTCCTCCCTCACCCGTTCTCGCTTTCTCGTTCCTCTCACACATCTGCGGTACACTGGTTACAATAAGAAAATCCGCTTCCCATCCTGTCGTAAAGCACATTTTCATTTTCTTTTTCAGTTAAAGAAGTGCATTAGTGTGCACTCCAGGGTCCTGGTACAATGCTTCCCAACCAGGGTGCCGTAGCATACCTGTGTGCTGCTGAGTTATGATAAAGGGTGGTGTGGGAAAATGTGCAAAAATGTTTTTGTTCATCTATGTCAGTAACATACACTGAATTGATTGCTATTGAGTGTAAATTGTTAGTTCCGTTAGATGTCATAAGGTACAATAATTGTGGGTATCCACCTGTTGCCATTCATAGAACAGAATGTCATGCAGGTAGATCAACTTTGTATTCAATTTTAATTTGCACAGATTTCACAATGAGATGGTAAATTCATGTGTAATTTCAGAAGATGTAATCGTTTCAACATTGATATTTTTGTAATGGTGTACTGGGATGTTTTTTAATGTAAAATATGAGGTTTATCTCAGGAAAAGTTGGGAAAATATGTCCTAGTAAATTTCCCCTGTCACAAAAATAATATCTCGTTAAAATTTGAGAATATCAGAGAATATACTCTCTAGGAATCTGATTTAAAAAAATGTCATTTGTCACTGTTGGTTTATCTTTTCAATGACTTTGAAAAAATGTATTTCACCCATAGACTCTAATCCCATATTTTTTGGAGTTAAACATCTGGGCCTCGCTGGCCCTACTAGTCTGATTCAGAAGAATGACTCACCAGTTTAATACAGTGCAGACTACACGTGCACCATGTATTCCCTCAGCTTCTAGTTAGCCCGGAATCTGTGGCAGCACCGAGGCAGAGCACTGTCATTGAGTTACATAATCAACAGAGGAATGAAGCGTGCGCGTGTGCGTCCGCGCATTGGCGGAGCCGCCGTTCTTTTTGAGCTGTCGATCAAGCGCCGCTCCAAGGCCGCTCCAACACAAGGCTGCTGAGTTGGACTTTCGGCAACAATGGAGCTCACCCTTCCTGCCTGCCTGCCCGCCTGCGTGTGTGCGTGCTTGCATGTGACCAGCATACTAGGCACATGCATGAATGAATAGGTCATGGAATAAGTATACGAGGCAGGAACGGAGAATGCATGAGAGGCATGAGCAATGTTGCCTGAGAGATGCGCCAATTTCCTTCCACATATAGAAATATTTACATATTGAATGTTTACATGGATGCTTGGAGGCACGAGCACATTGTGAGTTTCCACTCTTGGCTTTGGTATGCATGTCGTGTAAGCTTCTTTTGCATGTGAGGTACAAATTTCTCGTGTATTTCACCCTCACGCGAGCTTTGTGATGATCGCACGGTTCCAGTTGGTTCCGCTGCTCAATGGTGCCATCTGGCTTAGGCAAGCACGGCTGCAGTCCACTTGTACGGATGGACCAGAGTCAGCATCCACTTTTAACAACTGTTTTGGGATCAGTTGGACAGTGAGCTAGTGCTAATTCACCCCACATTATGGGCTGGATGATAAAACTGACCTTGAAGCAGTTTATGTGCCGAGATAATGGGAGCAAGCCCATGAAACACCACTCAGCTTTTAGTTTCAAAAGAAAATAATAGTTTAACCACTTAACATTGTTGTGAACTGTATGTAAAACTTTATGAGCGGAGACTGCGATTGTTGCTGCTCAAGTAAGTAGCAATGATAAATTAAACTCATTCATTGACCATACCGAGATTGTAGATTCGCCGTGGAAATGAGTTTCATCTTTTGAGGACAAAGAAGGAAAACTTTCTCATTTTATAGAGGAGAGTCAGGATCATTTTTAATGGGAGGTGTTGTGTTTTTCCCTTTCGTCTAGCGCTTGTAGTTTAAACCAGTGCAACGCAATTAGGTCAGATTGAGGCCAGACCATTAGTATGGGTCACGGTAAAAGCACTCATATGTATGCAGGCTTATGGCCCCCCTGGGAGCTCCATACTGACCTTGTCCCATACTTTGATCTATGTGCTCATCGCTCCCCTTTGTCGTCTCCTCTTATTCCCCCATTGTTCCCCCTTGCCATCACCTCATCTTTGTTTATAATTACGTTGTATGATTTCTGCTTCTCGTCGACCCTTCTTACCAGCTTGTACGTTTTTTTTTTTACTTTCACACTTCATTCCAGGCCCTCTTTACAACCCCTGCCCCCCTTTTTCTTTTCCAAATCAACAGCCAGTCGAATAAATAATGCATCCGAACACATTAAAAACATTACTAAGGGTCTCTTGGCTGTCAAACAGAGGGCGGAGAAGAAGGAATGGCTAAGTTTATTTTGAACAAACGTTCTGGTGAGTGATGTGATTTGATATTTAGTCAGAGAATGACGAAAGGAAGGCCGGAGGTTCGAGCATGAATTGTGTTTTTTCATCGTAACACTGTGTCGTCCTCCGTGGCCCCAGGCTTTGGCTTTGTTAAATCATCTGAACCATTCATTACAATGATGAGTGTATCAGCAAACTCAAAAGAAAGGCTTTAATGACATTTAACAAACACTGATGCTGCATCACACAGAACCTTGACCTTTCCCTCTTAACGCTTCTACGGCCCCTGAGCCCTCCCCATTTCTGCCTCTCAGCATCCTCTGTTCTCTTCTCACCCCACATCTCCCCATTTCTCCTGGCAGCATAGCGATTGGCATTATTAAAAATTGATTGGAGGCGAGCGTTTAGCCGGGCGCTGAGGCGGAGGGAATGTCTGACAGGCAGAAGTAAAATGACAGGAGGAGCGACACTAGGGAAAGGTCTCACTGGGAAACTGTGGATGTGTGTCTGTGTCCGTATAATTTGTCTACAGGCAGAAGACGTGCTGTGCTGCCCCTCACTGTGTACAGTATGTGGATTCGTTATGCATCCATAACCTTTAATGTGTATGAAAAGGAAAAAGTTGATTTAAAAAAAAATCTTTTTCCAAAATCTTCATACGCCTAATCTTTTTAGATATTTTCTGGGAAACCTTTTGCATTATTTATAGACAAAGAATTATATCGTCTTATCTGGCATAATGCATTTATTTCAACTGCGGAGGCAGGACTAGCAGAAGTTGTTAGAGCTGTATTTACTGTTAATATTTGGATTGGTGTGTATATATATATATATATATATATATATATATATATATATATATATATATATATATATATATATATATGTATGTATGTATATATGTATAATATTTGGATTGGTGTGTGTGTGTATGTGTATATATATATATGTATATACATACATACATATATTTTTTTTCCTAGCACAATAATCTGTCATCCTTCATTTACAATGTATATGTGTGTATATATATATGTATATATGTATGTATATATGTATATATATGTATGTATGTATATATGTATATATATATGTATGTATATATGTATGTATATTTTTATATATGTATATGTGTGTATGTATATGTGTGTATATATATGTATATATATATATATATGTATATACATACATACATATATATTTTTTTTCATAGCACAATAATCTGTCATCCTTCATGTACAAAAAAAAGAGCTAAACTATAGAGGCTGCATTTTCCTCAAAGGAAAAGATCCGGAGAGAGATGTTAATCTACGTACATGCGTTTGTCATTTTTGTCCTGAGTTTCTTAATCAGGTGTTCGAAAAGACGTTTGAAAATATAAATGTCAAGTTGTGTTTAAAAAACAAATGACATTTTCAAAGCCTTTTTTGTCATGTTTTTATTTTGTTCTTACTTTTTGCAAATGTGGGTCGCTACTTGGCAACAAACAATACAGTGTGAAAATGCAAATCTCTGTGTCACAACATTTCATCCGCGAAGGCCCTTCAGATCAAACACGAATCAATTGATCTCCCAAGTGTATTAACAATAACAACAATAATTCGGGATATGAACAAAAATATTTATTTATTTCATTTATCAAATATTATACTATGTATACCATATAACATAATGAGTATTGGGATTTTTTTTGTTCCTGTTATGGTTAAAGTTGCACCTTCTACATGGAAGAAGGCAGAAACCTCAGGTATATACATACACCTGTGTATGCCTCAATTTTGTTGACAAGACTCATACATGATTTAAGAACTTCGCGATGATCTCATAAAATTTACATGACTACTTACATGACACTCCGAATTTATTTTAGTTTTTGTTGGTACTTCTCTGCAAAGACATTGGCCACTGAACAAGGCTATTAATGCGCAAACCTTAGTATTTTCATCAAAATGTGTGGTCTTGGATCACATTAAACTGTGCAGGTTCTGTCTATCTAACATTGTGGTTGATGCGTGAACAAGTCCATATTGGCAGAAGCCCTCACCGTGATGATAGTCAGTGCAGTTCTGATGACCACGAGTTACCTCTCTGCATTCCTTGCTTCTCTTCTCCATCTCTCTCCCTTCATCCCTCTCCTCATTCATTTTTCCACCCCTCTCCTGCCTTTTTATCTCAGATCAAATAATATTTGCAGCCCATACCCCCAACCAACTATTCCCCCAATGGACATAAATACTACAGCTTTGGAAATTTCTAATACACTTTACCAGCAATTTGGCTGAGTGATTCTACAAAAAAATGAAGCTATTTTAGTTTGCAATGGGTAAAGTGTGTGCCATTACATGAGTTCATACTACTAACTGGTTTATTTTTCTCTTTTTGTGTATTGACTTTCCATCTTTTTCCTCCACAGATGAACAGACCAATCCAGGTGAAGCCAGCAGACAGCGAGAGTCGAGGAGGTATCGTGTATTTTGCTTCCCTTCCTTTCTTCGTCGCTTTTTTATTTGTTTATTATTTTATTCTGACCCCACAAACATGCTGCCTGTGCATATCAGCCTCACCATTATTTGTCCTATTACACAATGGCCTGTAACTCAACGCAGGCTGACAGTGCAGCTTGGCCAGACCCTCTAGTGTTCAGAACGCATTATGTAAACAGCTTGTTCTCACCAATGTTGGCCACCGTGGCCTTCAGCTCCTCTCTCTAAGTTTCATCATATGAATAGATGCATCCACATGCACACACATATTATGCACGTATATATATATATGTACTCAGGTCTAGTTATGCTTAGAGAAGGTGAATAGGTCATTTCTGTTTGTCCGGTAATCATGCTGCTTTCAAATCCTATTTTAAAAAATATTGTGTTTTCTTCTAGCCAATGAACCTTTGATTTAGTGTTTTGTGACATCTACATTTGGTAATGCGCTGACCTATTCTTGATAGCCAACGAGAGCAGAGACAAACTTTGCAATTATTGATGCCAAATTAGTTATGATTGCCCAAAAGAAGCAGACAAAAGCGAACAAATACAGCATGGGGTGATTTGGAAAAGACTTAGTCAGCTTTTTCATTTGTTGCTTTAACCAAGTTGAAGACTGATGAAGCAAAAGAAACGCTTTTACCCAACTGCTCATCTTCAGGCCCCCTGAATCCTCTTAATTGATTTCCTTTATTTGTCTGTCTTTTTTTTATTACTCTTTATCCCTGGGATGAATGCAGCCCTAACATTCCCAATCAAGAGTCATCAAATAGCAACAAAAGATGTCTAACAAAGTTGCTCGGATTGATTAAAGACACTTTCAATGATCGTGTAGAAGTAAAAGGTAAAGAGTGGAAAGAAAGCAATTAAAGTTGTCAAATTGTATTTCGTGTTACGTATATAAAACGATGTGGCTGTTTGCTGATATTGGTAAGGCTAATGCCACATGTTCTTGTCATGCTTGACTGCATGCGCATGCTCAAAAGAGAGAGAGGAAGCGTCGAATAAAGACTCATGAGTCCTCGTGCCGCTGTATATATTGATTTGCTCTGCGCCCGAATTTGTGCGCGTAAATGTGTGTGAGCGTGTGTTAACAACCTTTTCCCAAAGAAAGATGTAATGTTTATTGGTGCCTTCCCCGGGAAACTGACGCCGGCTCTGGCCATCAATGGATGTGTGCGGTGCGTGTGCGCAGGGGGTGTGTTCGGGATCCGTGTGCGTACGTACGTCTTGCACACCCCGTTCTTGTAAATGCCCCCCGCCCCCCCACCTCGCCCCGGTGCAAGGCCAGAGCTCAGATTAGTCTTGTTGACTCGGCAAGGACACCCCGTCAGGCACAGGCTGTGGGGAACGGACCGTGAGCACGTTGGCGCGCAAACGCACACACCTGCACGCACGTTAATTTTCAGGACGCACTCCGAGGCGATTTCATCGAGGCTCATTAATTTCCAAACGTATACATCAATTTCCACAAAGCTCGGAATTTAGAACGTAACATGAGAACAGACTGCCTGACACACCACCCATCTGCTGGCGTTGTGTACTAACACTTTCATCGTCTGCTTCATGACTTCTCTCAAACATCCTTCATTGACTCGTTCACGTGCTCTCCGTGCTTTCTGCCAAAAACAAAACAACCTATCCTCACATTTTATTAGTCTGACAACAAAACACCAAAGGTTTTAAACGTGAGAAATCCTTGGTAGACTGACAAATTGTATTTCACTCTAAATATAGAAGAATCTAGTTGATGTGGAACAGGGTTGTTCAGTCACGTATTTTCAAACTAGTAACTTTACAGAAGGATTGACCGTTGGTTCTCAAAGTATAGTACAAGTGCCACCAGCCGCATGCTGACCCTCTCTTGTGGCACGCAAAAGATTGACTGAAATAAATTTTCAATCAGCTTTTTATTAATCCACGGTTCATTCATCAAGTACATTTTACTCGTATTCAACTACAGATTCATATTTAAGAACTGTTTAGAAACACTTCTGTAAGTAATACTCATTCAATCATTAAACGCATTGCGGTAATCCCTCGAATTTTGCGTGTAATGTAGATCAGACATGGCCGCGATAATAAAAAAAACGTGAAGTAGGATCATCCCTATTATTACTACATACCACACTACAGTATAATTTTTTTCTAATATTTAAATGTCTTATTGATCCAATGGTGGGTTGTAAAAATAATTAAAGCTAATTCTTTCTCTTCAGAATATATTTGAACTCATTACCTGCCATTGGTAATGATAGATGTCCAGTTTTTTATCTAATATTTAAATGTCTTATTGATCCAATTGTGGCTTGTAAAAGTAATTAAAGCTAATTCTTTCTCTTCAGAATATGTTTGAACTCATTACCTGCCATTGGTAATGATAGATGTCCAGTTTGAACTGGGGGGAGTGACAGTGAACGCTCCTTTTTTTTCAGGCAAAATGAAGTAAACATCTAGCACCGTCAATGGCAGCTAATGACTTAAAGTTGGCCCTGATGTTGATTCTCAGAGATTATTTGCTTGCTACTTGCTGTAAAATGTTCAAACGCCCCTGGAATAAATCACTTTTTACAAATATTTTCCATAAAGTTAAAATGGCCATAAGGGATGTCTTCATTTCCCCGGGCTTGACCACTAATTTACAGCAAACAGTTGCTGGCATCCTGTCCATGCACATTTGACAAGCATAATGTGTTGCTCAATACAAATTATTCCCCTGGAAAGGCTAATTTGGAATATAACTTGAATTTCAATTAAATGTTAATCACATCCTGACCTGAGGATAAACACATCTGGTCATCCTCATGCCTATGCGTAGAGCATTTCCACTCTTGCAGCTGTTTGTGTCCTGTTTAAAGTATACATTCTCTTATGAAGTAAAAACTCATCATCGATTCGGTGCCATCACAATTTCCACACGCAGAAGGCAGCTGTTTTCAGGGACAGTGCTCCCATTGTATATATTAAACCTGACCAGCTGTCTTTCTACTCTTGGCACCACAAAAACTTTATATTCTATAAAGGAGGTTTACCAAAACTGTGTCAAGAACCAGAAGTGAACGCCCATGAATATATATTCAGATTGTAGAGAAAACGGGAGTAAATATTTAACTAACCAAAATGTACATAGAGAATGAAAGATTTAAAATAAGCACGCTTGTGAATTAATCATTTGCATGCCTCTTATCACATGATCACTATGCACTAGCGTGACTGTTCCGCAAACAGAGGTAATGATGACTGAGATGTTTTGGACCGGATATTTCATGACTTTCAACAACAGAAATGAAAATAACTAACCCAAACAAGCACAACTGTTTTAATATTTTCCACCAATTTCAGCACAAAATAACAAAAGATGTAAAGTCCTTCTAAATGTTCAACTCCATTCATTCCCTTTACCAAAGTATATTTAAGAAAAGATGCCCAATACCTTGATTGTTAACTATTGTTTTTGTCTTTTAGAAGACAGAAAGCTTTTTGTGGGCATGCTCAACAAGCAACAGTCCGAAGATGACGTGCGGCGCCTTTTCGAGTCCTTCGGCGGAATTGAAGAATGCACCATACTGCGAGGTCCAGATGGTAACAGCAAAGGTGGGTTTCTAGCTCTTTATGACTTGGGGTCAGCAGAGTTTTTTCAAGGGCTACAGTACACAAATGATTTCAACGTTGGTGACGTTATGTTACCCCAAAACAAATCTATTTGTCAATGTGAGTTTAGATATATATCTATATAAATATAAAAAATACTCAGTCATTTTATAATGAACCCAAACAAACCGTATTACCCAACATAGCTAGGGAGAAAAAAAGAAAAAAAACGCACAAAGTCAAGCTCATTATAAGCCATCAGACCGCAATATCATGGCAGTGAAATGGCATTTCAGTGTTGTCACCACGCTTGAAGTTATCACGGGGCTTAGCGGCCAACGCTGCGGCCTGTCGATAACTAAGCCTGATGATTACAGTGGGTTTGATGGTTCTGATGCCTCCATGAAGCTCCATTAACAAGACTCCATCAGCCGACATACTCAGCTAAATTGGCTTTAGCTCAATAATTACTGGCAACTTGATCATTCGAATTCATCATCGGGCCTCGTCAATACGAAGCGACATCAAATCGCCTTGGCATTTTAAGCTGCTTCAGAGGATCTCAAAGTTGTCAAAGTGCCATGTTTAGCTTCCTTATCGAGTGCAAATAAACATCCTCTGCAAAGAGAGCTTTGCCCGTCAGACGCACTGCTCGCCCGCAGTAACGTTGCATGATGCTTGTCCTCAGCTCCTTCTCTTTGTCTTCTCCCTCTCTTTAGGCTGTGCATTTGTAAAATACTCGTCTCACGCTGAAGCTCAGGCGGCCATCGGTGCACTACACGGGAGCCAGACAATGCCGGTGAGTAGCTATGCGTGAGAGCTCGTAGATTTATGCGAGTGACAAGAGTCACCGCAGAGGTGAATGGCAACGAGCTTAATTACCTCCTAAAAGTTATGAAGTTATACTTTATTAATCCCTCCGTGGAAAAAAAAGACTCCCGCCTTTGACCCATGCCTACTACGTCGTTGCAAGATAGAACTTTGAATCTGGTTGGCTGGGCAGAGAAAAATGAGTGCTTAAAAGTAGAAACATGCTCTCTCTACTTTCTCTGTCGTACTTTTCTCATTGTGTCGTTGCATATTCACTGAGTCGAGTATATGCCTTGGGTACAATGGGGGACACGAGGTGATGTCATTTGTCCATCTGTACATACTAACCTAATGCCTGGTGTGTGTGCGTGTGTGCATGTGTGTGAATGGGCAGGGAGCCTCATCCAGTCTGGTGGTAAAGTTCGCAGACACAGATAAGGAGCGCACCATTCGCCGCATGCAGCAGATGGCTGGTCAGATGGGCATCTTCAACCCTATGGCCCTGCAGTTTGGCGCCTACGGAGCCTACGCTCAGGCAAGGCATTCCAAAGCATATTTTTGAAACACTGGGGCTGTTGTCATGGCGTCATTTTTCACCCAAAAAATAAGAGGGGGGTTTTACAGCATGAAATACATTTTTTAAATGTGTTTCTAAGTTAAATCAGTGTTCTTTTGATTGCCAAAAGTCCTCTTTTGACATTCTTCCAGCAGAGTGTACATTTACTGCAGCACTACTACTGCCTCCAATGATACTACTTTGTCAATAAAGGGTGTTTAAAAAGCCAGGACAAGGAACAAGCAGTTGTTGCTTAGATCATCACAAAGTAATCACAACATTAATTAAACATTCATTGCCTTTGATTAAATACTTTACAAAGCCCTCAAATCTTTTGTAAGGAAAATAAAAACCAATCAATTCTAACCACAGCTTTATACTGTCTAAATGTTCATAAGCTCAACTGCATTTGCTCCAATTTTGAATATATTGGCATATTAACATCCATATGGAGTCAAAGCAACAAAAATGCTACTATGTTATACAGTTCAATACTATTCGGTACTTTACTATATCTATATTTTGCCCGTGACTTGGTATTATAAGCAAATAAATTAGATTACAATTTACTTTGTTAGTTTTATTCTGCAGATGTCGCCAATTGTTTATTGAAAGTCAGTTTTTATCATTATTTCAATGTTTTTTTCCAAATGAAAAGAGCAAAGACTGTACCACAAATATGAAGCAAGGTAAAAAATAATAATAATAACAATTTTACATCTTGAACAAGGTTGAATTTAACTAATGTATAGTTCTTTATTTTACCTGAGAAATTAAAACCAAAAGCCTTGTAGTTATGCTAGTATGTAATGTAACATGGTTTTCTTCTGGGTGTATAATCTGGCACTCTGTAGAATGGGGGAGGAAAAAAAAGAAGATTCTATTAGTAAAACATCACAAAGTAATGCGTTACTGGCTTCATTTTTATTACTGTATTATAGTATACTGCTGGGATCATTTAAATAAAAGATCTTTCTCATGTACTAACTTCAGGAGGGATTCTCTATTAATGGAAGGTATAAACGGGTAGATCTGGGTCCCTGAGAAGTCGTCATCCTGCCGTTGAACTCGCTTTTTTAAATGGATGTTCATTTTAGAGTCAATTCATTTGGACACTCCTCCTCCCCGCAGGTGCAGCAGCAGGCTGCATTGATGGCATCTGTTGGTCAGGGGGGCTACCTCAGTCCAATGGCCGCCTTTGCGGCCCAGATGCAGCACATGGCCACCATCAACGGCCTCCCCGGAGCACCGCTCACGCCCACGTCAGGTAACAGCGGTAAAAAAAAATCATAACTCAATGCATACCAGCTAAAATTAATTTGAAACAGCTGTAATGCAGACCAGAGTGAAAAATGACCCCGGAGTACGAGCATGACTTCATTACTGAACAAAGGATTGCGAGAGAAACATTTTGGACAATGATTTTTTTTTTTTTGTGAGACGATGACATTTCCAAAATAAATCTAATATTATACCGTGTAAGTGACAGTTACCTTCAACTATTTGCTTTTCCTGACATCTGAGCTTCACGTCGTCATTGTATCAGACAAAAGATAATAGTGAACTAGGAAATCTGCCTTGACATTTCATGTCTTCACTGGAACACTGGACCGCCCTCTCTGACATTTGCAAGAGCTACTTGGTGGCCAGTCAAAGTAAAACTTTCCATAATGTCTCAAGGGGGGGAAAATATAGACAATTACTCACTGTTACCTTCTCTGATTTTACCCCTTCCTGGTTGCAGGTGGGAGCACTCCTCCAGGCATCAGCGCCCCCACAGTGACCAGCATTCCTTCTCCTATTAGTGTCAATGGTTTTACTAGCATGCCACCCCCCCAAGCAAATGGACAGCCACCCGCAGAGGCCGTCTTCACCAATGGGATACACCATTACCCTGGTAAATCCTTTATCATATATATATATATATATATATATATATATATATATATATATATATATATATATATATATATATATATATATATATATATATATATATATATATATGTATGTATATATATATGTATATATATATATATGTATGTATACATATATGTATATATATGTATATATATATTTATATATGTGTATATATATATATATATATATATATATATATATATAAGCACTCTGGCATTCAAACAATTTTTAAACATGGTGCTGGCATGTTACATTTTTTTAACCTTTTTTCCTTAAGTTAGAGTAATAATTATTTGATGTGTTACCACATGTGCCACATAAATTAATCAAGACACACATGACATTCGGTTGTATTAAACATTTTGGTGCAATACATTTGGGAGTTGTTGTAAAGTTATCTCCATTTCTTTAAATACAAGAGGAAAATGTCTGAGGCCAAATTAAGTGCAATTCTTTTCCTACAAACAAGTATTGAGACTTAACAGAATTAACATCCCATAACCAATTTAATCATATGCTCCAGACGCTCCTCTGTTGGCCTAAAATGTATTTTATAACATTACAGGGATTAATAAAAAAAAATTCAATAGTGGAAAAAATTCTTTGTCCAACTAAGTAGAGCTTATTTGTTTTCCTCTGTGTGAACATGAACCATAACCAATCTCATAGGTGTAGGAAGTTTAGTTTTCATACATTAGACACACCATTATGATGAGCTATGATGCAATTTTACTCAAGGGGAAGTCAATTTGTTGCAGAGAGGGGCAACGTACACACAACGGATGATATTTTGCATTCATTTTAATGCAGGTACTAAGCTGGATTTCAGGCGTATTGTTCTTATTAGATTCATGAATGATATTAAAAACATACTTAGAGAAACATTTCCATCCATTCATTCATTTTCAAAACAGCTTATCCTTGTCACCATTGAAAAGCCAATGCCAGCTGACTTCAGTCAAAAAGCAATTCAGAAAATGAATGAATGAATGAATATTCTTTAACGACAACTTTAAAGACCAAAAGGTTGTTGTTGTTGTTGTTGTTTTTTTATTCCAAAAGTTTTTAATATTTCAGTCATTAATATAGATTCCTTCTACACTATTGTGGGAACAGAATCGACTTGCACATTGTCAAACATTGGCAAGTAAAAATGAATTGCTCTCTCATCACAGTCCAATAAAAATCATGTTCTGATAACGTATATCCAATGTTGAGATTTGTACATTCACAACATCTAGTCCATTTTATGATTGAGATCAAAGTTGGAAAAAACAGACACACATTGTAGATAAATGCTTATCAGAAACAGACAGAGCGTTGATTCATATTTACTCAGAGGAAAACCCATTTGTCGTGACATGACAATAAGCATTCAACAGGCTTACATAATCAGACGGAAGCGCAAAACCGAAAGAATAAGGAGATGCATCTCTAGTAAAAGTGCTGGAGCTAAAGTTGCATGCTGTGGATTGTGCCTCACTTTTTTGTTTTGTGTTAAGAAAGAAGCTATTATATTGGGTTTGCTTTCTGTTTTTTTTCTTCCCAGTATTGCAAGAAGTGGTTTTTAGGGAGGACTCTGAGAAAAATGGCCTGGGTGTTGCTCCAAGGAGTTGTTTTGGAGTTCAGGGTGGCTGCTTTCTCTCTTCTCTATCTGAAGGTAGTACTCTTAGTTGAACTGCTCTTTTTTCCTCCACTGCATTTTTATCCCATCATTTTTTTCGCATGTTTACTTGTGGGAAAATGTGTTCAATTTTAGTTCTTGAACTTTCTTCTCTTTGCCTCTTTTGTCTTTTCCGTCCGTTCCCTCGCGTTGTAACCTGGCTCCCTCCCACCTTCCTATTACTGGATATTAATGCTACCTTCGTTCCGTGCCCCCGTCTTCTTCTCCTTCTACATTCCTGCCACCTCCCTTCCTTTCTCTTTCTCTATCCTGGTACACACTCTCTCCTCTATCCATCCGTCCATGCTGCCCTCCACCTCCTTCACCTCTTCTGGAGCAGCTCAAAGTCCCACTGCAGCAGATCCTCTCCAGCAGGCGTACACGGGAGTTCAGCAGTATGCAGGTGTGTGTATGTGTGTATGTCTGTGTATGTAAAAGAGTGGGATAAGGGAGATGGAGATAACGATTTCCCTTTGTTTGCATTTACATTTTAGAATTTTCACCATGTAACCAAAAGACACGCCTGTTCAAATCAATGTATTCTCTGCTTTTTATAGCATGTGTTTCTAAGTGTGAAACAGGTACACACTATTGTCTGTTATCAGATCGATTGGCTGCTGTGCCCCAGTGTATATCATGTTGTTTGTATGTGCGCGCGTGCGTGCGTGTGTGGCAACGGGCTCTCGTCACGCCCGTTATCTGATCGGGATGTGTGTGTTTGTGTGTGTGTGCGTGTGTGCGTGTGTTTGTGCGTGTGTCCATATATGTGTGTGTGTGCATTAGCAGCCTACCCAGCCGCATACGGCCAGATCAGCCAGGCCTTCCCCCACCCTCCAACCATTATTCCACAGCAGCAACGAGAAGGTAAAACATGCAATATTTAACTAAGTAGTAGTCAAATATTTAACATTTAGCATCTGGTACCTCTGTTTGACACTTTTTTTTCTTGCAAACATTTACATAATTATGCATGTATTTACTTTGTGTGTTCTCGATTTAAGGGGGGCGGGCACAGTTCTGGGGAAAGTTCAAAAACAGACTCATCATGATATTTCTTGACAATGGATTTCATTTGTGAATAGAAGTTTATGAATGTGACCTGTAACTGGAAGGTGATTGGCTCGATAAGCCCGCCCAACATTGGCATACTTGAGCGTTCCATCGGACTGTGCTTGCTCTTGTAGGCACAGTGAGGTACAAAATGCAGGTCAAATTGTCGTGACACATCAATGCAACTTTTTGCGATGTAAAAATATAGATTATCTCATCGCATCTCATTTTCTGAACCGCTTTATCCTCATTAACTAGGCTCGCAGGGGGTGCTGGAGCCTATCCCAGCTGACTTTGGGCCAGAGGCGGGGGACACCCTGAATTGGTGGCCAGCCAATCGCAGGGCACAAGGAGACAAATAACTATTCACGCTCACACTCATACCTAGGGGCAATTTAGAGTGTCCAATCAGCCTACCATGCACGTCTTTGGAATGTGGGAGGAAACCGGAGTACCCGGAGAAAACCCACGCAGGCCTGGGGAGAACATGCAAACTCCACACAGGTGGATCGACCTGAATTTGAACCCAGGACCCCCACTGTGAGGCCGATGCGCTAACCACTCATTCGCCGAGCCGCGCTGAATATAAATTGTTAGAAGCTGAATTAGGAAATGGACCATCATACACTACAGTTTTTCAGCAGTTGCAACTCGACAAAGGAGTTATAGCTCATACAGGACTATGGCCTTGCTGCCCTCTTGTGGAACACAAATAGGACAATGCGCCCTGTTTACAAAAATAATGATTAATAACCATTAAATGTGGTTTTAATAATAATGTGTTTCCAACTTTTATCACATGGCCAAAAATGTCAATTTACTTTAGAAAACAGCTTGCATTCTCTCCCCCTTGTGCTATTAAGTATTGCTTATCGTGTTTAGTTGAGTACAAAACTATTAGTCTGTTATAAGAGGCAAAATTAGTTCTGCTTTCAAGTGTTATGCTAACCTGTTTAGTTAAATGGAAAACTATTAGCCTGTTATAGAGGTAACATTACTTCTGCTTGTCATCATACATCTACTAACTTGGACAGATGATCAAAGATATGTGCAGGACATAAATAAGAAATATGCAACCAATGAAGAAATTAGATTAGATTTCAGCAGCTGAGTATCACTGGTATAAAGTCCAGAATGCCTTGGCATAGTGCAGACCAAAAAAAAGTTAAAAGAATGTTTCTGTGAATTTGAACTCTCTCCAACTTGGCATGTGCACAAATGTGTTTCAGTCTTGTAAAATCAAAGTTGAACTTTCACCATCCGCTGCAGCTGCATATAATCAGAAGTGCATGTTCCTGCGACTGCTAAATTGTGGAGGCTCATTTTCTGAATTAATTGTCATGTCCTGCCTTTGCCCTTCCTCACCCTTTTGTTTCTCTCTGCACCTGTCCTGTCTCTGTCTCTGTGTCTGTGTCTGTGTCTCCCGTGTACAGGACCAGAGGGTTGTAACCTGTTCATCTACCACCTCCCTCAGGAGTTTGGAGATGGCGAACTGATGCAGATGTTCCTGCCATTCGGTAATGTCATCTCCTCCAAAGTGTTTGTGGATCGAGCGACAAACCAAAGTAAATGCTTTGGTGGGTAAAAATTAACAAAACCAGAAGATTATTATTTATTCTGATTATTCATTTTTACTAATCACTTTCTTTACTGCAGCCCCTTGCTAACCTCCCGGCACCTCCCTTTTTTTAAAGCAAATGAAAAGAGAGACTTTTTTTCTTTTTTTGTAGAATTGTGCAACAACTTGTGACTGACTTGATTACTTTTCATTTCTATTTGAAGTTATTCAACTCTGGCCCAGTGACAGACGGAAATGCAGATCGTCTGCTTTACCGGTGCCAGTCAAATTTTTAAATAACACGTTATGGTTATGAATTAATTGGAGAGCAACTGAGTAGTTAATAGAGATGTGTTAAGGTAACCCTCGAATTAACACATTAGCGTCTAATTAGCATACATTGATGTCTGCCAACATTCGGTACATGCGCAAAATCTAATGATATCCATCACAAATGTAGTGGTGAAGATTCTGCCTGACAAAAAGGATGGTAGTACTTATATTTGATTGACAGGATTCAAGTATTCTAATGTATTTGAACATGTTTTTTAGTCTGTTTGGGACGTTTTGGTTCCCCTGGTTAGCTTCTTGATTGAATAAAACTCGTTATTATTGTCCTTTTAAGCATTTGATATGCTTTTGGATTAGTTCCCATTAAAACTCACTGCCTTTGACGGATATGGAAATCAAATTTCCATGTCAACTGGGAAAGATGGCAGCGATTCAGTAAATTACATATGTCCAGTCTTTGTAGTCCAAATGCAAACACACAGCTTTAATTTCCGCTAAAATAATGACAAGCAACATTATAAGGAAAAGTAGAGCACAAGTGTGTGGATATTTTGCTTTTAAAACCCATCACTTCATATTGTGATTTTGGTTGCATGCTACTCTTATTATTGTGAACCCTTTTGTGTCTGTTTTAGTTGTTGAAATATTATTGTTATATAGTTTCCTTCGTAAAGTATGATGTCAACATTATGGTGTTTATTTGTAACATGCACAGATGAGTTTTTCCAGCTACTATTCAGCTCAAGTGCTTCATCAGTCAATCCCATGTGCACATTTTGGAAAGGATTCCTGTTCCAACATGAGACTAACCGGTGGTCCTCTCTCGCCCCTTTTCCCCAGGTTTTGTGAGCTTCGATAACCCAGGCAGCGCTCAAGCTGCCATCCAGTCAATGAACGGCTTCCAGATCGGCATGAAAAGACTCAAGGTACAGCTAAAGAGGCCGAAGGATGCAAACCGCCCTTACTAGCCCCGGCCCGAGCCAGCCGCTGCCATCTTTGGCGGCCGGGGTAGCTGTCGCACACGGGGAAGACAGGTGAGACCCCAGACTCGCCGGGGAAACATTGGTAATGGCGCGAGCTTGATGGCTAATTAAACGGGCCATTGTATTGACGGATGGTCGGATGGAAAGGAGCGTTCGTGAAAGCGCCTGACGTGGTTTCGCTAACCTTTTAGAAATGCCGTAAAACATTTGCAGAAGCAGAATAAAAAGAGGATCATCTGCAAATTGCTTGCCAAGTACAGTGAGGCAGCGTCACTGAGAGTTCTAGTGGCTTTTTTAAAATGTTAATGTCTCACCATCATCATTTGGACCGATGACTGCGTAAGCTACAGTAGTCCCCTGATATGTCACATCTGGCAGTTGTTGTTAAAGTAGATGTAAAAAAGCCACTGTTGGCTAAATTATTGAAAAATATCTTTTTTTTCTTATCTCTATTGAAAAACATATATTTTTTAATCTCCTCACAATTTACATTGCTTGCTATGTAGACACAACTAATATCTGTGCAATCTTTTTCGACACGCTCCAAAAAAAATAATAGATCGAATCTCACCGATGTAGAAAAATAACAAACAAATAAACACTCTCCCCCTTTTTTTTAATTAAGATTGTTTAACCATACACCTGCTGTGGGTGTGAAAGTGAATGGTTTGCTTATGTAACGAAACAATGCTTTATGACAACATTTGAGAGTGACCCAGCGTGTTCCACTGTAGGTAACAGATAGTAGGTAAATGTGTCAGCGTGTTTTAGAGAGAAGAAATGGCCTCCAAAGGAAAAGGCATTTATTACTCCGAAGGCAAGTAATTGTGCTGTTCCTCTTTGTCTCCTTCCTTCATCTGCATGATGGAGAGTTCAGACTGTGTCGTTCATTCACTGCTGATGACTTAATTCAAGGGCAACTTATCACCCACTCACAAACTCACTAACTGTTCCGTATAAAGATTGTGTCCCGAGGCTGAAAAAAAACAAGGCAAATTCATATAAATGTGCCGCCATTCCTTCCGAAAGGAAAAAAAAATATTCCAGTCCAGTCAGCTAAAACACTATATTTGTGTATATACTTACAAAAGCTATTGACAATTTGACGTTAATCTTTGTTTGTCACAAACAATGTGGACGCATGCATCATTTAAATTCTATTATCAATATCAAGTGAGATAGTAGGGGGAAAAAAGTATGTATATATATATATATATATATGTATATATATACATATGTATGTATATATACATACATACATACATACATACATACATACATTCATTCATTCATACATACATACATACATACATACATACATACATATATATGTATATATATACATATGTATGTATATATACATATGTATATATATACATACATACATACATGCATGCATACATACATACATACATACATACATACATACATACATACATGCATGCATGCATGCATGCATGCATGCATGCATACATACATACATACATACATACATACATACATACATACATACATACATACATACATACATACATACATACACACACACACATACATACATACATATATACACATGTATCCACATATAAATATAAATATATATTTTCTAATGTGTTTTATGCCACCTGATGGTGTAGTGGTTCACTGGCTTGACTTCGGTTTGGACAGCCGCGGGCTCGATTCCCGCTGGTGGCAGTATGATTGTGAATGTGGATGCTCGTCCGTCTCTCTGTTTGCTCTATGGCTCCCTGGCGACCAGTCTAGGGTGTAGTCTGCCTTTCGCCCAAAATCAGCTGGGTTAGGCTCCAGCAACCCCCACACTCCTTACGAGGATGGGCGGTATGGGAGATGAATGAAGGTATTTTATTCATGCAAATTATTCACAACTTTAGGACCATGTTTTTTTGTACAAATGTTATATTGAGACACTACAATTTCTGCTTGTTTTTTGTTATTGTGTTTTCCAGGTTTTGTAGAGCTGAATTATATGTTGACTATTTGCGAGCCACTGTAGAATGCAAACTCAACACTGGAACACTGAGGCTGCTGCAGAAGGAGATGACATCGAGGCAGAGAGAAAGCGCCTGTATGTCAGTTACGGAAAATTCCTTTTGGATGTACGTACTAAAAACTTTGGAACTCAGTGAGAATTTATACCACCTCGGTTTGCCGTCGGACCTTGTCTTCTGCACATACAGAATACACACATCCTTCCACTAAGAACCCTGCTTGAATGACAGCTACCTTTTTGGACCACAATAACTTTTACTTGAACAATGTTGGGGGAAAATCTAAAAGACAAAAATAACAAACAAAACAAAACATCAACCCCAACAAACTCCTAAAGGGAACAGCGGCTGTCAAAAGTCCAACAAGAACAAAACAAACTTTTATGAAATTGAAAAGAGGATTGCTTGAAGGAGATGTTTTTTTTGTCGGGTATTTGGGCCAATTGACTTGATACACAAAGGAACCAATTCCACAAGAGAGACTGTATTTGGGGAAGGGGATATTATCAGGACACAAATTGGCATGGATTTGGGATGACTGTCTTTAGCTTTGGAGTGCCTGTCCATTTCCAGGGGATACCATTGCCAAGGAGAACCATAGCAACGGTCTCCAGGGAGTCCTACCTGTCATTCCTTAGTTGTTTTAGGGACCAAAAGACCAAACATTTTTATTGCTGACGACTTGTAGCTCTAATATACTTGGACCACAGCATCTCTTTCAGCCAGTGCCAACTGGCTAAAGAGTTGTACAAAAAAAAAAGAAATATGGTGTATGTGTGTGTATATGTATATGTTTATATATATATATATATATATATATATATATATATGTATGTATATATATGTGTATATATGTATATATATACATATATATACATATATATATATATATATACATATATATATATATGTGTATATATACATATGTATTTACACACATACATACATACACACAAAAATAAACAACAGGTGTATATATACATATTTATTGCCGATCTGCTTTTGGAAATACAGGCAAAACCAAAATATGAGGTCTTTCACTTTGTTAGTTTACAATCACTCATTTTTTTCTAATCATTTTGTCTTGGGAGGGATGGAGAGTGCATGGGAGGGGCTGCTCCGCATCACAGCCTTATCTTTTTTAACTTAACATCCTAACCTCATAGATAGTGTAACATCAGAAACCTTTGATCTATATGAACTTTATATTTGCAGTACATAAAAATGTATAACGAGCATTGAAGAAAAAAAATGCATTCATATATATGCCATATATGGATTAACAGATATTAATCACGAGCAAACACATATGTACTTATATGCACATATTTGATATATGTGTGTGTATATAGATCAGCTACTTATTATGTTGAGCTGTAATTGTTATTTATAGTGTTTTGAGGTAGGGG
Source organism: Stigmatopora argus (assembly GCF_051989625.1). NCBI lineage: Eukaryota > Metazoa > Chordata > Actinopteri > Syngnathiformes > Syngnathidae > Stigmatopora > Stigmatopora argus. Next base: position 10,461,032 of record NC_135392.1, on the reverse strand, counting down.
GGGGGATTTTAGCGGGAGCTTGAAAATTTGCTCTGCTTGGGATGAATCTGGCAGCTGCCAAAAACTGCAGGCATTCCTTTATCTGATCACCTCTATGCTGACATCCAATATACAGCACTGCTCTGCTCCCGGATCTATATACATAGGACTGCCCACAACACAAATATTTTCTGAAAATGCAAAAAAAAAAAAGGAAAAAATCCACATCTCAGTAGCAGGCTTCAAGAAAAATCAGGCTTAAGTATTAAGGACAATTATCTTTGACTCTATTCCAAACATATCTTTTATGCTTTGCACGCGCGAGCACAATGGCCACACCCCCAAAACTTCTCTTTCAAACCTGAACTAAGATGAATATGTTTGTCTTGCAATCCTTGCTCTCTCCTGCATTCAGTAAAAAAAAAACACAAAAAAAAGAAGTGCATGTAGTGTATGGGCTGTCACCATGTCAGGGTGTGCCTTGTCACCTGCAGAATCTGCCATCAAAACCCTGTGCTCTCCCTTAGAAGAAAAGAGTCAAATTCACACACATTTCTGCAAGCAGCCAGCGCAAAATAATGATGTCAAAAACTCCAGCCAGTTCCTTATCACTTGTCAGCTGTGTAGAAAGGTTCAGTGCATGTCCACAGTTGATGTCTTTTAAAATGTATGTATACTCACACGCTACGCTTCAGATAAAAGTGGGCATTACCAAACCTGCGAGCCCAGATAGTATCAAAGCTGCTGGCAGGGCACCTGTGACGAAGTCAACATTGGGCTTATTGCGAGTTTATAGCTAGGTGTAAGCAATAAATGGCTTCCAGTAGGTAAGCAGTAACAATGTCCGGCATATGTCGTCCCCTAAAGATCAGTACACGTCCTTTCTGCTATTATTAGAAGAAGGTACAAATTGTTAATTGCCGTCAATGCAACTAGTTGTAGTAATGAATTACAACTCACTGTTGAAAGTTTTTCAATGAACAGTCAGTGGGAGAAAAGCGCTGACAATTGTAAAAGCCCTTGACTGTCAGAATACTGTTTTTACTCTGTGCCATATATTCCCTTTTTGGCTTTTTTTCCATTGAAAATGTGGCATGAGATACCTTTCTAAAAAAGTACAGTATATTTGAAATTGTCGCCACGTAAATAGCTCTTTTATTTCCTTGAAAAAGAATAGTTTCTGACTCTACTCATTTTATTTGGGGAGCATATTAACTCATTGGATGCTATTGGCGGTGATAAGACATCCAATACATTTGAACTGGGAGCGAGGGGAAAATATTTGACTTCTGAGGATGCCTCTTCATGGTTCAGGTGCACGCATAATACCGTCCCGAGCATGGCACACATTGCTGACCGGTACACGACACTGACTTAAACTCAACTGAATGTGCGTTGTCCCTGCTTTGACTGCAATGCAAAAAAAAACAAAAAAAACTAGAAGAAAAAGTAATGGTCATGACTTGGATTCATTTGAGCTACAGGTGATAGAATGCCAAGCACATCAACTTCATTGGGCCACAACTGTAAGCAACATGTTTACAAGAGGGGGGAAAAAAAGTTTGAAATGCCGTCAGAAAGGGAAGTCTGGATATAAATAATATATGTACAGATATGTAAACATGAACTGATGAATATACTGTAAATCTTTTACTTTTCTTTTTTTTTTGCTCTGTTCTCCTCTGTACATAGGTTTGCATATTTTATAGGACTTTTACTTCTATCTACAAGGACTGGATAAAGTACTTTAAATACTCCAAAAATAGATATATATGAATGAAAACATGATAATGCTCATTAAAACCAGGTACACAAAAAAGTTTCTAGGTTACAGTGCGAAATGTAGGACCTGACCAAGGCATTTATCCAGAAAACAGTCAGGGAGAGCATTGACCTCAGTTAGAGCTTAGACACGCGTTGACCTATTTTATAACAGAAATCCTTTGATAGGTTCTATTCATTTCTGTATTTCTTTACAAGTCATGTCTGAGATGATATGCATGCTTTCATGGCATTATTTTTCTATGAGTTGGTACGTGACCAAATAGTTTTTATATGACATGCATGGGCCATTGTTGTGGTCCGCAGATGATCATTGTTCCTGTCTTAAGGATCATGCCTTCAGCACTTCTTAGAAGATGGAGAAAAAACAGCTCCTATTGACCAAGTGATGTCAAAGACAGATTTTAATATTTGCTTATCTGTATTTATTTGTCGATGTCTATTCATTTATTGACTTATTTATTTATTTATGTATTTATTAATGCCGTTTGACTCAAGATCTGAGCTCTATTATTGCCACCGAGGGGTCTTGCTTAAAAGTGCCACTTTGTATCACCATCACATTACCTCTTCACAGTTGGAAATCTCAAAAACAACTCTGACAATTCCATTTCCTCTTTCTGATGAACATTTGAAAGCAATGCAGTCAGTCAGCTACTCTTTCTTAACCCTTTGTACATTTCTGTTCATAACTTGTTGACACTAGTTGCTTTGAAGGGGAACTACAATGATTTAGCCTACTTATGCAGTAGTACTATATTGTATATAATAGGAAGTAACATGCATATCAAACCTGGTTTTCCAGCGTACCCGTAAGTTAAAAAAAACAAACAAAAAAAATACAATAGACTCTCGCATATATGTAAGAAACTTTCCTTTTGAAAATGGAAATTGAATGAAAGATTCTTCTCACAGTTTCCCCCCCCTATTATTATTATTATTGAATATTTAGGAATCATTTTTTTAGTACTCCCTCGTTACCTTAAAGTACAATCAGACTCCGAGTCACGGTGAGCCCCTGCAATTTAAAGATCTAAATTGTTAAAAAATAATACGTAATACCGAATTTTTCAAAAATGTGATTGAAATAACGTTTTGGTTATAAAAACTTGACTTCCATTCCTTGCATTGTACACATTTTGCTTTGTACCGCCTGGCTGAGCTCTGATCTTGTTCAACCAATGTGTTAAACCAAGAGCAAAAGTTGCTGAAAACTGCACTATTTCATCAAAACAAAACTGAGTTACTGTCATTTTTAGTATGTGCTGTTTTTTTTCTAAACTTTACAGTGACTGGGGAAACATCACGTGGTTTAAAAGTGACTACTATAGCGATGTATTTCCCAATTTCAGCACATATGGAGCGTGGGGGGAACGAATGTTGCATAAATTAAGCTTTGCCAGGTTCCTGAAGAACTAAGCTTCTAATAGGCCAATGCGCTTTAGGCTATCGCCCCTGACTCTCAAAGACTGCACCAATTTCTTGTTCCCTAGACTCCTTTTTTTGTTTGTTTTCTTTTGGTTTTTGGTAATTTTAAAATGAATGATGCGTCTCAGCTTAGGCCAATAATAAAGCACAGTCTAGAATAAAAATGTCCTGTGTGGCGTCATGATTACTTGGCGAAACTAAGACGATACTAGAACAAAATGTTTATAGATTTTATTTTAGGTCATTTATAATTAAGTCAATACTGTCATTGTAAAGACAAAAAACAAAGACATCTACAACTACGGTAAGTAGACTAGTAATTCTCTATTTTTTTTCTTATTGGCAGTGTTGTGTTGATGCAAAGCTTTTGTTCAAATATCGATTGCCGGAAAAGTTAACATTATCAAGCCTATTTGTTAACTCGTCTATCGCAATGGGTGTGCTACTTTTCTTCGAACGATCTTTATTTTGTAAGTCAATTTAAATGGAAGTGGCATTTAATAGCTTTATGAAGAATACTTCATTATCTGCCAAAAAAACGCTTGTTTTGAAGTGAGTCGCCTTGATTGCTCGAAAGCAATTAACAAATCAGCCAAACAACAGCTCTTATCGTGAAAGTCTGTCTTAGCACCATCGTTATGTTATTTGTTACCTCCAGAGGCAAGATGTCAAAGAAAGGAAAATGGAAAAAAAACAATGTGCTAGTTTATTTATTTATTGAAAACATGACAACAGTTCGGTGAAAAGCATAACAATCTGTAATTTGGCAGCACAATGTAAGACCACCAAGTGGAGGTCAAGTAAGTAAAATTTTTGCTTTTGCTTTACTTGTCAGCAAATGAAGAAAATATCTTCCAATATTTGGCTTTCTTCCAGGTCCTGCGGGCAATTCACAGGATAAGGCACCGCAGGGGTATGCACAGTTTTGCAGATTGCTTTGCGTAGAGTGAGAGACTGCCCTCCTTGCGATGATTGGGGTCTACATGATGAAGGTTTGCATTGGTCGTGCGACGGGATGGAATTAAAGAGTTCCATCACATCCACCTCAGAGAAGTCCAACCTGTGGGGGGAAGAAAGGACAGTTGGCATTATTTCATTAAATGTACAGTACTTTCTTTCTCTAGAATCAGTTCGAGGACAGAGCCTGACAGATTCCGGACTCCGGCATTACTGCATCGACAACAGGAAACAAAAAAATCTCATGTACGTGCTCGAACAAAATGTGAGAAAAATGAGGTACCAACACCACAAATGCACAATAGTCAGTTTCAACCGTACATGGAGAGTGCAGGAAAATGTTAAAGCTTATAAAAGAAAACCAGTGTATTGCTTGCGAGATAGCAGATGGATTCCCAACAAGCGGCTTTAACAAGACAAGCCCACTACTGCGCTCCGCCAGAACTACACAATTTCTTGTAGGTATAAAAAGGGACAAAGCAGAAGAGAACCTGATGCCTTGTTGCCTGGAATAGAAATGAGGGAATGTGCAGTGAAATAAATAAAGCAAAACAAAGAAGATTAGGCTAATAGCGATTCAATCCCTCAGTCTGTCTGGCTTGATAAATTATTCAACGTATACACACTGGAAGGACAACCATTCCAAATACAAAACATGAATTCTTCAAAGCATGCTCCACTGAAGTTGCTAACATAATTCTCTGCTCGTTTAAAGTCGAATTCATTTGCATCACATGCAGTGCTGCTCGCAGCTCCCCTAAGGTGAGGACCACATTTGGAATTCACTTATTAAGGCTTCCCCAAAACCTGGGCGCTGGATCATAGACAGTCAAAAAAGAACAAAAACTTTAGTTTTTAAAATTGATTTTACATGGATATTTCCCAATAATTACCATAATATGAGAGTTATAGCGTGATAACGTCCAAGCATGAAATTCAGACACTTTTATTCAGAATATTTTATCCACTAAAATTTTGAAGGCCTAAGAAAATTGGGAAAAGAATCTGAACTTGAATTTGAGCTAATGTGTGAATATGTTTCGAGCGACAGTGGAGAAAGCTTATGAGGGTAAAGTCAGCTGAGGGTGGATAACTGTACAAATAAATCTTTTAAAAGCACACAAACACACACAGATTTCACCCTCAAGTAAGTTAATGTATTTTCCCTCATTTGGTTTTCTGCCTGTCAACAGGGACAGAAGAGAGTGAGCTAAAGTGAGAGTGACTGGCCAAGAGAGGGAGGGAAATTGAAAGATGGAAAGCAAATGCAGCTTTGTGGATACATAGGAAGGTAGAGAGAAGGAGCAGCGGGGAGGGACTTTGGCGTGGTTCCGTCTTGCGAAATGTGAGAATTTGCATTTTTATTTGTTGATTTATTTAACGGACAGGGTTCTCAAACAGCCATCCATCAACAAACGACATGTTGCTAATGAATAATGCATCACTTAACATTCGGTCACAATCTATAACAAAGAGACGGAGGGGGAGCTCCGGTACAGTTGGGTTAGAGATTTGGGCCAAGGAATGGCATGAGGCAGAAGAGCGTGCCAGTAGCGATTCACCGAGTGCCTCAACTGTACGCCAGAGACGTAGAGATTTTAAGATTTGAGGTGCGGGCTGAGATGAATCTACCTATGGGCCTTCTACAAAATGTGTCACCGCAGTCAGCATTCTGGGGAAAATCAAATAAATGAGCAGAAGCTGCAACAGATGTTCTTGTCAGTCAATGTAGTCAGAAAACAGCACGTGTCTGCCCTGGCTGCTCAGTACAATTTAGCTAAATGACCATATCAATAATAAATGAAGACCAGAATGTACACTGCCAAGTGATCTGCAATTAGTAAGACTACCGCTGCACAACCCGTCTGTCACGCTTCAGCGAAGGTAGAGTAATCTCATTCCATTTTGTTTTTTTTAATACAGTGCCCAAGTTCTCCTTACACATGTATTACAGTTAAGCTGACAAGCACAGCACGTGACGTTGGCTCGCCACCAGCAAACTAACGGCCGCACCTTAAGCGCACGGGGCGCATCATTAGAGGGTGTTTACTCTGAACATAACACTCGCAAACAAATGCGCTCTATTCCGGAGCAGCAACTCTGACATCAGAAAGCGCATCTGATAAGAGATCGGCAAGCAGAGCTCTTTTGCGTTATTTTGGCTGATATATTCACAAGCAAGTGAACAAGGACAATAGAGGAAGCTTTGACGAATGCATTAAAGGGCCTTTGAAGTTTCCCAAGTTTTGGGGCTTACAAACTTCTCCCGGATCAAGCTAAATTACATCGCCAGGCTGTTTGGATTGGATTGGATAACTTTATTCACCCCGTATTCGGGAAATTTCGTTGTCACAGTAGCAAGAGGGTGAGGATGCAGGAATAGAAAAGGCATTTTAGACATAAATAGATAGGTAATAAGTAAGTTAATAAATAAATGCATGAATCAATATATAAATAAATAAGTGTGTTGTATATATATGTATGTATATATATGTATATATATATATATGTGTATATATATATATGTATACATATATATACATATATATGTATACATATATATACATATATATATGTATACATATATATACATATATACATACATATATACATATATGTATATATGTATGTATATATTTATGTATGTATATATGTATATCTATGTATATATATATATATATACATACATACACATACATACATATACATATATACACATACACACATACACATTTATATACATATATACATACACATACATATACACACGTGTACATACACATATATACACAAGCACACACAGATGTACATGCATGCATACGGTAGGTCTTAACACTCAGCCATTTGTTTTGTTAAAGAGTGGTTAAAGAACTGTAGTTCACAAACGAAATGAAACTCTTCCCTGTTTCCTTAAAACGAGCAAAGTGGTGTCTTTCTAGTGCAACAATGAAAATACACCCCCTAGCAGCGACCCTAGTTCTTGTCTACGAACACAACTCCTTTGCGTGCTTGTAACTCTCACAGCACTCTTTCATTCAAGCTAGCCGTCTCACCCTGATGCCCTTATTCATTTGTAGTCCAAACAGTAGGATAGGGGGGGGGGAAAACTATAATGGCCAAAGCATATATCCCGCATGTCAATTTCCCAGCCAATCAATAGCTGCCGGGTAATGGCAGACAAGATGGAGATGAGATGGGCGGATCCGATGGAACTGTCTCGTTACTAACGGGCACAGGATTCATGAAAGGATTAATAAGGTCACTTCACGTTAACCCGAGCTTTGTTGGGTAATTTGCACGTCAAGATTGAACGGTTTAAAATGAGAAGGAATCAAGGGGCACATTGTTACTGGGCAAAGTAGCTTCATGTATGATATAAAATGAATAGTTTTGACCAAAGCAAGCTCCACCTTTGTTTACATTTAGTAGCTACTTACACTAAGCAAAATTCCGGTACAAAAGTACTGATGTGTTCTTTGAGGAGCTACAGGAGGAGTAGTTTTTTTTCTACATTTTTACTCAGAAAAAAGAGGTTATGTGAAGTTACATTTCAGTCATATATAAATTCCGAGGAAAAAACATACACAATATTTCAATTTAGATCTGTATTGCACCTGCTCCAAATGTACTCCTTCCATTCCCCCTTTCTGTAATGGCTCACATGCATCCCCCTTCAAACTTGTGTTTAATATTGCTGCCACTTGCATTCTTTGTCTCATTACCATTGCAGAGAAAAGAAAGGAGGGCAGTGTGTGCATCCAGAAGTCTGTTCAATTACACCTGCTGCAAGGTCCCTGCCAGGCGGACTAATGGAACGCAGCATGTCTCCTGACAGGCTGGCCGCAGCGTTAGCTAGCCCGGTAAAAGCTTCATTTAGCACCTTGCATCCCAAAAGTTAAGTTAAATGTGCCATAATTTTGGCTGGAAAATGGAAACTACAAAAGAAACTGTTGAAAATCTGGTACTTTCCACTACTTAAGCAAGAACCGCACATTTTAGATCATGCACATACCTAGAACACTCATATCAATATCTATACATCAATTTAGCATCTACTAGGCAAGGAGAAGAAGCCAAGTTATGAACCTACAGGTGTCGATGTATTTGCCATTTTTCCATATATTTTTGCATTGTTTGAAACATTTTAATTGCAAATTGTACAGTACCGGTTATCAGATGTCTTTTGGACCACAGGGCTTGCTGGGAAACCAACAGGGGATGTGGCTTTGTCCTTCTTTGATTGCATTGCAACATCTGTTAAGGAAGGTAAGATAAGGAATGCTAGATTAACACCGCACTAAGCAATACAGTGTGTGCGTGCGTGCGTGGACATGACGCTTTGCAACGTCATCACCTCGAGGTCTGACCTCTAAAATAAGTTATCATCCAGATATAGTACATAAAATGTATTCTTGCCTAGGTGTGACCTACAACTGATGTTCTATGACAAGATACTGAAATAGGTAGCAGCCTTAGGCTTTATGTCTCAGATGACAATGAAGTAAAACAGCCTGGTTCTAAACATTGAGGGATTAAGGCAGTTTTATCCAAAGCAAAAAACAGTAGTTTGACGGCTCTTTTTGATGAAACGAATGTTTTCACTTTTTTTTTTTACTGGCTTTGGTATGAAATGGCGCCTGTCAAACTTGCAAAAAGTACTGAAAATTTTTATTCAGTGGTGGTGCCACCTGTTTGTAGTTGCAATTTGCTCTTAAAAAGGAAACAAAACGTTTGTTAAGCCACCTTTCAAGTTTTATTAGTGCTTTGTTATTATAAGTGGGGGTGTAACTCACCACAAAAAGGAAGACTTTTATCCAATGGGGCAGTTTGTGAAGAGTTGTCATGCAAGTGCTGGTGTGCAGGATGATCCCCTCTGTCACGGATTTAACAGGCACAAACATTGAAATCGTCAGCAGTTTTCAAACAGGTCTCATTCTTTGAATAGCCTTCATGGTGAGTCGTGTCTGGTTCTGCAACTTGCTTTACCTGAGTGAGAAATCTTGGCTCTGTGGAAGGACTGGCTGTGATCTGCCATTTTCTGTCCTGCAAAGTTTAGATTGACATCCGTGATAAAATGAGAAACTACACTTCTGCGACACTTCTGAACCTTATAATAGAGCTCTATCAATTCTTCCCTTTTTTAATACATCTTATTTTCATTTGGAATTTGGGGCCTTAGCCTAAGAAGCAGTTTTTGGAAAGACTGTAGAAAGCCAACTAAAGCGCTAGAAGAAACAGCCAAGATTTTAAATAAGGTAGTAATGAAATTATATCAAGTAATTGTATCCTGTAGGAACATTTGGTATAGGGTTTTGCAACCTAGTACCTTCTGCAGGCAAGATGTGACAGTTGCTGATTTTGCCTGCTAAGCTGCTCCTCCTGATCAGCCAGTCGTGTCTGTAGCTTCTCTCTCTCCATCTCCAGCTGCATCTTCTGCAGCAACAGCTGCTGCATCTTTTCCTCCCAGTCCCCACGACCAAGTGGAGGAATGGTTGTAGCTTTCTCCTTCTCAGCAGCAAAGTCATTCCCTTCTCCAACCCTATGTTTTCTGTTTGAAAAACTATTTTGAGGCAACATATTAAATCTGGCTGGACTGAAAATAGTAATAGTTAAAAAAAACAAAAAACAGTACCTTTGCCTGAAGCTCCTCTCACAGGTTTTTTCTAGGGAATGGCTATTTGTTCTGCGCTGCTGGGTAGCATAGCCGCTGTCTTGGAAATCTCTTTGCTGCAAACCGGATTCTCCTGTCGGACTCTGATGCTCGCCAGAATCGACTGGACAGGCTTTACTGTAATAGGGAGCGGGAGTAGAAATAGTGAAAGCCTCCGAGGGTCCTCTTCTTCCACTCCTTTTGCTTTGCACTGGAGGTTGATGTGTTAGACAAGCAGCAAGACTGAGGTACGAGCCATCAAAAAGTAGCCCATTAGCTTGACCGGTACTTTTACTAGTGAGCTCCTCACTGCTCAGCATCTGGACACACAAGACAGGGAGGGTCTCTGTAGGTTTCAACATGCCATTTGCGACTTTCCTGTGTAGAGTTTGCATGTTCTCTCCGGGCCTGTGAGGATTTTCTTCTGATAATCCAGTTCCCTCCCACAGCCCCAAAACATGCAGGGTAGAGTGGTTAAACACTATCTTGCCCCTAGGTATGAGTGTGTGTGAATGGTTGTCCGTCTCCTTGTGACGAGCAATTGGCTAGCAATCGCCAATAGTTGGCTGGGTTAGGCTTCAGCACCCCCTGCGATCCTTGTAAGGATAAGAGGTACAGAAAATGAATAAAGTATTGGATTTAAGACTTTTTTTTAGATTTTAAGACCCTGCGGTTACCATGCAAGAAAAATAATTCATGCCTTTTGACCAACTTAGGGGCTTCCGTAAACAAATATAATTTAAAAAACACTTTTAGTCAAAAGAAATGTCAACGTTACTACAGATCCCAATGTACATTCACTGTACCACCTTTAATCAATAGGGATTGCGAGTATGCCTAGTCGCCAGCCAATTGCAAAGCAACATGTAGACAAAAAAAACGATTCACACTCCAATTCACACCCAAAGGCAATTTTGAGTTTTCAATTAACCTGTCATGAACGTTTTAAGAGTGTGGTAGGACATCATAATACCAGGAGAAAACATGTACAGGGAGAACCTACAAAATCACTAGTCCACAGCCCGAATTTGAACCCGCAAGCTCTGAATTGTAGGGCAGATGTGCTAACCATTCAGCTGCCCCGGAGCCTAAAAATGCATAATCTAGAGCTGGGTAAAGGTGAAATATGTCACTGTTGAATTATGCGCTTTTCACTTGCTGAGTAATTTATTCAGACGAGTAACCTAAAATAGTCCTAAAAATGTGATGCTTCAATGTCTTCCAGTGCATATAATTACAATGGCACGTACCGTACTATTACACTTACCATGCCTGTTTAGACCTGACAGAGGCAGGAAGATTAAGAGGCCAATTTTCAACTGAACATTACGGGCAGGTAAACCAAGGTCAGGCACATTATGAGATAAACATAAGGAGGAAAAGCCCATCTTATAGTTGACTAGGGAAGGGAGAGTGTGACTCATTTGCTAAGGGTCAGGGAGCAGGCAAACACCCATTATTCAGAGCCACAGTGGGACAATGAGGTTGGCCATGTCATCTATTCTATCTCCAGATGCTTAGGCTGAAAAGTGTCTTCCCTTCTAAGGTGTGACCTTGAGATAGTTTTTACTGGAGTGTAATCATATCGAACCAAGTGACTTCGAGGGACTTCTACAGTCAATTGATATGCATTATTTTGGCACTTAGCCATAAATGAGCTGTTATATGAGGTCTCAATGAACCTTTAGCGGCATACCGAGTCTATACGGACCGTACCTTAGAGTCACTTTGTGCCCGGCTAAGCTCAGTGATGGACTGATTGAGCTTCATTTCCTGCTGAGTAAGGTATTGTTGGTAGAGCCTAAGAAGCTCCTGACACTCTCTGTACTGCTGATGAAGACCTGGTACACCGATAGTTAAAGAAAACTCGTAACACAATGGATCTATCTTTGATTTATAGGACGATATGAGACTTTTACTTGTGAATGAGATCAAAAACACATGAGATAAACCTTTACATGCAAGATGAAATAGTGAGGACAATAATATTAAAAGTTTGTATATCTGGCATGCCAACATTGCTTTACTTTCCAGGATGTGCTTTAAAAAGGTTATTCAATATAGATCATTCATTTTTTTGTGAGAAAAGAGAAATGCTATAAAATGATAGCGGCTAGTTTTACTGGACAAATGAAAGTAAGCCATTGTTTTATTAACCGTTAGATCTTTGGCCATCAAAGTACAGAAAGATCGGAGGCAGAGGAAAAAACAAAAAATCAGAGATGGTGAACAGAACAGAATTTTCACCATCTGGTTTGAACCATGCTGCGCTGCGCTGGGCAACGACTCTCTGCCAGACAGAGAGTTGGCAGACACGAGAAAACTAATCTGGAGCGGAACTACTGCTGCGCCTCAGGAGCCCACTAATGACAGTGGCACCACCACGCCACACCAGCACATACAAAGATAATGAGTATACGAGATACCCATACAAACTCATACATATTCAACAACCAACCTCCGTCTTCCTCTGACTTTCTAGGACACACATACACAAGTACACACTGAGGCACGAGAGCACAATTTCCCTACCTGCACTAACACTCCCACACAAATGCTACAATAAAAGCAAGTTGTGCACACACACTCCCACCCAAGCTGACCATAAAGCGTGTTTCCTCCAGGCCATATATTTTTACGATGGTGGCCCTGCTACCCCAGCTGATGAGTTCTTCAGCATCCGTTTAAAAAGAGAAGAAGAAAAAAAAGAAAAGTCGCAGATATTAAGAGGAAATCAAAGTTCAAAGTAGAGTCATATTGAAGAAATAGTTGGCAGAGCACTCCATAAGGAAACACTTTGGCTGTTCGAGGACTTCAATCATGTTGAGGAAATGAAACGGAAGGAAAGGCAAGAGTGGAGGTACAAGTTTGAATTGAGGAGCAGACAGAAGACAAATGTAATGCAGCAACCTCCATAAACATTGACAAATGTGAGGAAACACTTTGATTGAACCCTCCATCTAACTAAGGCGGCGGCCCGCCCAGCGCTGATAATGTCTATGGAAGTCTTGCTCGATGAAAGGACATCACAAGGACATCACATCATGTAAACCGCTGCTGGGAGGTCTGTTTATGCAGTATGAATGAGAAAGGCTCTAGCAGGGAAGATACTGAATATGCATCCAACACTCACCCTCGTCCAAGACGGAGTGTAATGTGTTACAAAATGCCTGCTGTTTGTATTTCAGAAGATTTGAATAAAATAGCATTTCCTGCACTTTCCCACCCCTAAAACAAATGCGGTACTTCTCTGTGCCAAATATACCAAACAGTGTGTATATTGAATTGAATACGAATGTCTTTGCAGGGCAACTCGTGCGATTTGAAGACCGTCTTGCTGTGCTTCAGAGTCCCATCGCCGCACGTGGAGGTAAAGCATGCTAATATGATGACAGGAACATGCAGTACCTGGACCCTGTACGCAATCTGGTCCAAGAAGAGCAATACTAATAAGATTCCACTTCTGTGCCAGATGCTACAAAAACAGGCTTTCTCCACATCCTTGGACATCAGCCAAGGGCCAAGTACAGTACTCGGCAAGCCCATGGTTTACATCACAGTTGCAAATTGCTAACAATGACTTACTCCTCCCCCATGCTCCCGAAATACTCAAAATCAAGGGCTTGGGTTGAAGAGACCTGTCAAAATGATTCACTTGGCTGTCAGGCTGAGGCTCAAATGAAATTATGAAATCCACTTCAAGGGGGAACAAATTTGCACAGGAGGGGAAGGGAATATTTTAAAGCCTACTTTAGCACACCGAATCAAACAGATTGAGCTTGAAGAGGAGTGGAGGACAAAAAGGGGTGGGGATTGATGACGAGAAATTTGTTTGTAAGGAAGCAATGATGGGGAATTAATTCCAGATGACAGCTTGTGTAACCTTGCAAATACGGCTGAACCGAAACAAAATGGGCACATCAAATTCAGATAAACAAAAAAATAGGTAAGACAGCACCCATTTGGAAACAAATGAATGTATTCTAATTGAAGTTACAGACTAAAGTCAAGTATAAAGTAAACCATAGGGGTCACAAAATAATATCATAATTCTAATGGGATTTTATTCATTCAACTTTGGCCAAATATGATCAATTGCTGGAAGAAATGATTTGTTCAAAGACAATTCGACCCTAAACTGGCTTTCTTTCATTACAAGAGTGAACCTTCTATTACTTTAGAGACAAAGCAACACTACTGTTCCGAACTTTGCACACAATTTGAGTTATCTATTTCAGATTTTTCTGCTGGTAAGGTCAAAACAAGCTTTCTGTGTTTCATATTGTAAGCCCCACATTTTCTAATTGAAGTCCAAGTAATCAAATAAGTTGAACCATATCCTCAAGACCTCCGATTTGTCCACAGCCTCCCGTTTTTCCTCCCGCTGAGCTTTGTTCTGGCTAAAGCTCCGTGAGCGCTATCGCCACGATGATCTCTAAACATACCAAGACACTTTAATGTCCTAAACCATTGCTTCTTTCTGAAACTAATTCACTTCAGTTCTAAATGTCAACTGAACATCCAAATATCAAGGTTACTTTTTTCTCTCTCATCCTTGGTGGCTTAAAGCTAAAAGTACAGCCCAACATTTCTTACACCCTGTCAACCCTGAACCTCGGTTAGATAAGATAAGCTAAGGCGTAATGGAATTAGATTTGACAAGACTCTCATTCAGTGCGTTTGCCTTTGGTGTCTCCTTAACCTTTCTGTGAAGTGCCAGAACCTTATCCCCGAGAAGTACGTTCACGAGGCTTGCTCACGCTTTAAAAGACGACGTTATCCCCCCCTAAGGTGCTGGGAACCTAACATTTTTCTCTCTCAAATACCTTTTAATGGAGTTTAGAACTTTGGTGTAAATGCCAAGTCTGCGAGCCAGAGCACATTTAATTGAGCTGTGCCTTCCTAATTTAACACACTTCCTTTTCCGATGATACAATTTGCCAGCAGGGTCAATTACTCTTCATATTTTGCAGCAATTTAGCTTCCACTGATTACTGTGGGTTAACCTGGGTGGAATTTTAAAGAAGACAGCAGAGTGCACAAAACATGAGAACATTGTCAGCATCAAGAATAATATTGTGGTCTTCGCCGTGTGCAGAGGAACTGACTTTGAATGGGCAAAAGAAAGGTTACCAAAACATATTAAAAAGACACAATAGTCTTTTTAGTAAATACCAAACTTAATAGATGCTTTGGAGTTTGGGCCATTGCTCCAACCGTGAAATTGATTTTGTGCACAAAAGCAAATCAGCTGCTAGCATTTACAAAAGACAACTGTGGCAGGCGTCAAAAATTTGAAATGAATCTCCCCATTTGTCTGCCTCTAGTAGAAATTCAAAATGTGCACAAGGCGTGCAAAACCTTGCAAGAGACAATAGTGCCCCCTGTTGATTAGTTTTGCCCTCCCAGTACAGTAGTCACATAGCAAAACCTTGAATCTTTTGCCACATAATTGGAAATTGACTGAAAGATATAGTTTATATTGAAAAAAAGACAATGCTACATGATTATCTTGTATATTATTCTAAATGTATTTGTGTCAATGTACTTAATAATGAAGCCACAGAAGCAAGTGCGACGGGAACGTATTTTTCCTAAATGAAAGATGATATTGGGAGGACCAAAAAAATTATTGATAGCCCATTAATTGCAGACTTGATAGATCTCGAGACATGACTTTAGATTAAAGCAGCCTGAACCTCATGTATTTCATAGATACATGCCATCATTTAACCTATTTCTTTGCGATCTTAGAAAATTAAATACGAGCATTGTGCTAGTTTAGTTGTCATTTACCATTAAAAACTAAACAAATAGAATTTAAAAGAACAAAATAACATTGACCTTAAAATGCTACGCCATCTTAATGCTACCATAACATTAAATGTTAACAATTTAACAACACTTGCTTTTTTTTTTATCCGGTTACCAAAAAAAGGCCAAGATTACATCATTTTACTGGATTACTTGACTGGTTTATACTGCCTCCCAGTGGCCATGAAGGGTACACCAAAATAACCAGCACATTAAAATTTCTGCATAAAAACATTCTGTTAATTCATTTATATAATCTTATTTTCTGAACCACTTCATCCCCATTAGGATCGCGGGGGGAATTGGAGCCAATGGCATTCACCTTAATTATTGTGTGTCTTTTTAAAAAATACATTATTAAAGAATTATGTTAGTCATGATGCAGTGGAGGGCTGGAATGGATTAAAGCCATAGCCATTAAAATTGGGGATATTATTATTTACCAAATGTGATTTATGTGGTCAAAGAATAGATTTCAAGATGAACTTATTTGACAAGTAAGAAGGCAGCGGTGTCACTGCATGGGTATTTTGCAACTCACAGCTGAAAAGGATACTTTCTCTTTCATGTGCAATGAGCAGGTTCTGTTCCTCGAGTTGTTGGATCTTGCTTTCAAAATTATCATGTTCATCTTGAAGGCGCTTTACTGACACTTCTTTCTCCTCATTCACCCTTGGAAAAAAAATGACACCGGCAACCAGTGAGCAGCTGGGAAATGCTCCAGCACCCCAGAAAATGAATGAATTAACTTTCGCCAAGTTGGGGACATTGTGTTTAATCCACTGGCTCGGGTGTAACCAGTAAATTTGACTATTGACTCACTTTTCTGTGAGTGCAGAGGTGGAGAATGCCTGTGTTTTGTGGCATTTGGCACAAGAATGGAATTGTGTAAGTCTAAAACACAGTGTACATACCTGGCAAGTTCTTGAATGAGGTTTGCAATTCGTCGTTTGTCTTCAGGACAGAGGTCTTTCAGACCTACTTGACTTTGTGCGGTGTGACTTTCAAACATCACCTTGGAAATAAGGATTAGCGTACACATCCAGTTAAGCCCTATGGTTTACTAAAAGGGATAAAATAAAGATAAAATCCTTACTTACAGCAGTTTTTGGAGCTTGCAGTGAGAAAAAAGTGTTCTCAGCGGGTATGGAAGCAAAGGCTGACGCATTTTTCTTAACGTCGGAACTATATTGATCATTTTGTATATAGCTCTGTTTCTTGCCACCTCTTTGAAATGGCACGTCAATAGAGAGGTCAGAGTTACGTCTGGTTGGCATCTTCATACTTCCATTACTTAAGTCGCTAATGCTATCGGTCTTCCATGAGACCTCTTCGTCCAACCCTGAAATGGGAGAGAACAACGTTTTAGTTTCACAATATTGTTTGACAAAATGTCAGATGCTCGACAGGTTATATCCAACAATTGTAATAAGGACGTTTCGTGCGATCAGTCCACACTGTTCCCCGCGTTGTTTATTTAGAGTTTTTATTCGATGTCCTCCATTCAATCACCTTTTCGGAAATTTGCCCCAATCACATCATTTTCAGGTTATCGGAATCGATTACCAGTCAATTACTGACTGTATTTTTTATTTATGTTAAACTAAAGCTTATAATGTAATTTGTTTTCTACCATTTGTTGTTTTTATTCATTTATTTTGTTTTTTCTTCTTCTTTGAAACCACACCAGTACTAATCATCCCTTTGTTGCTATAATGTTGGGATTGCTTTGTTCATAATAAGAGTAGGGGGGCATTTAAAAGTTTTTTTTCCTCTTTAATACAGTTCCGTGGTAATTGTGTCTCGGGATGGGTGGACCCTCAAATTCAGATGACATCTGACTCACGAAATATGTGATCGGGACATCGATATTTTTTATCTTTAGCAACGTGGTGTTCATTTTGTCACGTCCGACTTTGAGAAGTCCTCAGATATAGTGATCGCACAAAATTATTTTAAGTTAAACTTCTCAGCCGATCAGATAAGGGGTCCACGAGAAGTAATATTCTGTTATGGTCAAGTAATGTAGACAGTTTTACTGCTTTGACAGATCACATCTTTTATAGCAGAGAAGTACGTTGTTGTTTTGTAAAAAGTCAGTACACGAAGGCAATTGGTGGTAAGATTTTTAAAAGAAAAAACTATGGATAACTGGTTTAAAAGTATGCATACCGCTCTTCATCGTAAACCTTCCAGATCCTGCGCGTCTCTTTTGCGCTGCCGCCATGTTGAAACAGCCGCCCAAGCGTCATGTAACCAAGCATAGCTCAGGATTTCTCGCTCCGCCCTTTTGTCAAATCAAAAGATCTGATTGGCCAATCTCCAACGGTGCTGCTTTCTATTGGCTTACTAGTATATTTTCGTTTTACAAAAACGCACACAATTCTTGGTGTGTAAACAAAGTTGGAAACCCTCGAAACCAAATTGATAGAAGTTAATCTATAAAAATAAATTGTCATGGTCCAGTTTACGCATAAACAATATGACAAAAAGTCATATGATATCGGAAGGTGGCGATGATGCGTCATCACAAACGCTCAGCGAAGAAGAAGTCTTGCAAGCGGTTACTGTATCTTGATGACTGCGACCGGTGTTATCACGTGGCACGAGAATCAAAACACAAAAAAAGATCTCTTCTGGTGACAGAAATAAAAATAAATCAGCAAAAGAATGGATGCAACTAAAGAGAGTTCAGCATTAAAATGTATTCCCGAAAGACTGACGCTCGGCATCACTGGAATCCTTGGTGAGTATTGATTTGTCGTTGGAGCTAGCAAAATAAGATTGATCATACTTGAGCATCACTTCTATTTACATTACGTTGTAATTACTACTTTATTGTATTTTTATTATTTTGCCAGAGAATTTGCCTGGTGTGACAGATGTGCGGCTCGCGGAGAGAGAACCTGCAGAGAAAAGGGGTCTACTGTCATGGGAACAGGTGAAGAAAGACAACTACAATTCTCATCTCTGCAGCCCTAATCAAATGTCACATATTTAACCAAGCGTGTTTCAATCTTCCCACCCCAGAAAAATAATTGCATATTACCAGAGGACCTGCGAGACTTTTACTTGACAACTGATGGCTTCACACTTACATGGAACGTCAAACTAGACAGCAAGTGACCCTATTTTGAATCTTCTAACGCAGTCATTCCCAACCATTTCACTTAATTGTTAAGAAATCCCTTCATTATCTGCCGCAAGTATTTTTTCCTTTGATCATCGATGTTAAGATTGTTGTTTAGACAAGCTAAACAACAATAAATGTACAATTTCCCCACGTTGGGTCTGATATAGATTAAATCCTTATAAAAAACATAACTACAACAGCTACAACAACTAACTAAAACATAACTTTATAACATATTCATACAACAGTATAATAGCTTTGCGTTTACTAAATAATATTTTACACTGTTAGCATAATTAAGTGAATATAACTGTTACTAATTGAAACAAACTCATAATTTTTCACTCTCCATTACAAAAGTGTTTGTTTGGTGGCATCCCCACAGTACAGTAAATATGTCGTGGCAAAATAAAGGTAGGGAAACACTGTAACAGCAAACTAAATTTGTTGTATAACATTGAATGATCTTGATTTTTTAGTACCATAACAACTTTAATTTTTACCCCTAATTTTATGTCTCCTCAGATGAATGTATTCCCTTAGGATGCATGACAATTAACAGTGTAGGCAGGTTGCAGCCTCTTCGCCAGCCAACACCACTTTTCTCCCTTCCAAATACACCATCACTAGCTGACCTAGACTGGGAGGAGAGCGGAGCTGATTGTGGTAAAGCTCATTAGTTAAAATTATGTGCTCATCTGGAGCAAAATCAGCTTTTTTGTTAGTCAGAATGATCTTGGGAAAAAAATCTAAAAATGGATCGTCTTCCAGCAGGGCTGACCAGTGCTCCTACTCTTCCTCATTTTGATTCACGCAGCCGCATCTTTGAGTTGGATTCATGTGGTGGGAATGGCAAGGTCTGCTTGGTATACAAAAACACTATCACAGGTGACTCTGGAGTTCTTCTATAATATGGTTGAACCTCATCAATTTATCTACTTTTTCTTCTCTTTTTAGGTGTGGTTGCCCAACAAAGTGAAATATGGTTTCTCGACTTCTCGCTTTGCTGGCATTTCTTAACCGCAACCTTCTCTTCATACTACCGTCTCATGATCACTCACCTGGGCTTGCCTGAATGGCAGTATTCCTTTACACCTTATGGCCCAAGTCCACAAGCCAAGGTAACAATGATAGTTTCTCTGAAATGACTTAATTTCAGTGACACATTTTTGTCACGTAATTTTTAGTCAACATTATGGTAATTCAAAAATATAACTCATT
Organism: Stigmatopora argus; assembly: GCF_051989625.1. NCBI lineage: Eukaryota > Metazoa > Chordata > Actinopteri > Syngnathiformes > Syngnathidae > Stigmatopora > Stigmatopora argus. Next base: position 10,441,068 of record NC_135392.1, on the reverse strand, counting down.
ATACTTTGCCAGTTATATTTCAAGTAAGACACAACAATGAACACAAAATAATTTCTATTCAAAAATCAAAATGTTACATTTTTGTTACATTTTTTTTATGTTAACTCTTAATATGTTAAACCTCTACAGCAATGGGCATCACTCTACCAGCCACTGACCTTCAGAAATGATCTGAATCTGAGCCATCCTGCTGGAGACGCCATTCTAAACAAATTGGATCCCACAAAGGCTTTTAAAGCCAAAGCCAAGGTTCCCACCCCTAAAAAGAAACCTTCCGTACCTTGCAACCTAGCAAGTAATGCCAAAAACCAAAACAGCAGTGCAAGACCTGGCATAACAAAACGATAAAACACACCAATCTGAGGATGTTGTTTTATCCAGTTGTTGGTTGCTAAAAAATCAATATGAGGGGTTCAAATCTGTCACAAGAGTCAACACGCACAGGCAAACTTTAAGAGATGCATGAACGACACCTACCTTTAAAAAGCAAGTAAGTGATCACTGATTTTCATTATTTATATAAATAGATGTGACAATTATAACAAAACTTGATGTTGTAAATATTAGTTTTAAATGTATCAATTATAATATACCAGAAATATGACAAACCCATTATGCATAAATCAATATAGGTACTTTTGTCAGGTGTGCAATATTACAGGTGCATATATATTATATATATATATATATACATCAATAAATGCTTGTTCTAAGAATTCACAAGAAAAAAATATGATTATTTACTTTATAGTGTAATGCCCTTAGTGTGGATCCCGAAAAGTCAAAATTTAGGCTCCAGTATTTTAAGTTATGCAAACCTCAAGGCCATTTTGATTTTTGCTCACTGAATGCTTGCTGCTTGAATTGATTTTAAAAAGCGCCTAATTATCTGCTTAACAAAAGGATACAACTGGACTCTCAAAAGAGATTGTTTGCTCTTCATACATTTTGTTTTTTGTTTTACTTCAAAGTTAGTCCAGCTACTTTAGCAATGAAACACAGCAACTTCTATTCATGGAAAACATGTGCTTTAGGCTTCTTCATGTGATTACTTTGACCCATTTATCACTCCTGTCTGTTAGGGGATGTTGAGGATTTCCATATAATAAGATATTTCTGTACCCCCAGGATGACAGCCCTCATTTTTGGTTATAATAAGCACCGTAAAAAGTGGTACAATATGTAATTGGGCAACCAAAATGCATACATGCAAGTGGCATCAATTTCCCGGGATACTCTCATGGAGCAGATCCTTGAATCTTTGCCAGCTGTTTGACATTTTCCTTTATCTAAATTGTTGAAGGCCATTTAGTCACATAAATCAGTGTCAAAGTTTTGTTTTTCCAGCGGGACAGTCTCCTTCTCTATATCAGTTCTCTTGGTCATTACAGTAGAATTTTCAGAGAGGGGAGGATGGTGAAGTTCCACCAAGACCATGTAGAGCCCGGCACCAAGTACGCCACCAATCATTGGGGCAACAATGGGTACCCACCACCAACCATTTCCAGCCCTGCACAGATGAAGAAAAAAAGACATCCTTTAAAAAAAAAAGGTGTCTCTGTTTAAAAGAAAATGAATCAACAGGTTGCTAGCAACATTTTTCCACGAGAAAAGTGTCTGTTCACTTATTGGCTACCATTGCCGGAGCTAGGTGTCCAATCCCTGTTAACTGGATTGTGAACTTTGCACTGTCAATGGCACTGAAACCAGAGCATTCATCTTCCCGGTCTTGATGTGCTTCATTCTCAGGTCACTTCCTGTTCATTTTAGACAATTACAGGTCATTTCCAGTTGATTTTCAGTGACTTCATAGTCCTTTCCATTCTTGGGTCACCTCCGGTAATGCCCCAAACTCAAGAGGAAGTGACCAAAATTACCAAGAAATTACAAAACCAAAATGCACGCACCTGAAAACGTCAGTTCCCCAACCTGCAACAGCTGTGAAGAGTCTCGGTCCGATGTCTCTGGTTGGGTTGATTGCGTAGCCACTGTTGCTGCCCAGAGAAATGCCAATGAGCAGAACCAGGAGTCCCACTAATGTAGGCTCACTGCCTGCTGCTGGGGGTTTGTTTTTCTGGTCAGACAAAGCCATCAGGCACAGCAGAAGAATTGCTGTACCAAATATCTGGAAAGAAAAGAAGTTATAAGAAACCCTGCAGAATCCCACATGTGTAAAGTTCATCATGGCAAACCTTGTGAAACTTTTCGTGCATACCTGGTCAATGAATCCACCAAACAAGGAAAGGTATGGGGCAGGATAGGTGGCAAAGATACTGGCAGTTGCTTTTTCACCACTAGTAGTCAGATTCCCCCCACAATAGTCATGTATTGCCTCTGAAAACACGCAACATGATGTCAACATTTGATTGGGAGAAAAGGATCAGTACCAATTGTTTCTGTTCATACAGTTATACCTCACCATAATACACAGCATAAATGGTCCCAGCTGCAAAAAAGGAACCCAGCAGTTGTGAAAAGAAATAGAGGGGGAACATCTTCCATGCGAGACGGCCAATCGCACACTTGGCGAAGGACACCGCTGCATTCATATGAGCGCCTGGTGAGGTGGCACAGCACAGTTGGAAGATGTTTTTAGGTGTTTTTTTTTAAGATATATGTAGTCGCTTTTTATACCTGAAACGCTCCCTCCAACGTGAGCACCCATTGCAACACCCAGACCAAAGCCTAGGTTGATGCTTATGTAATGTCCAAATTCTCCTTGTCCAGTCACGACCTGTGCCACAGAACCGAGCCCAAACACCTGGACACAAAAAAAGACCAGTAGCTCACAGCTAGGTGGGGGTCTATCATGGATCAAAAAGTACCCAATCAAACAACTATTTGCCAGGGCTTTGATGTACTGTAAACTGCCAAAAAGAATCCACTTTACAAGGAAATGCTTGTGACCCATCTCATCATAGCTATCACAATACTCTTCTATGAAATTTAAAGTTTGAAGCTTAGATAATACAGATTGAGGAAAGTTGTTTTTTAAAAAAGCTTCCTCTGAGCTATTCATTCAGGGAACAGGAAATGTACAGTTCCACCCCCGCAAATCAGGCACCCTAAAGTTAAACACTAAGCAAGTGGTGCAGACCAAAGTGCAGAAAATACTGCACGCATGCACATCTTGTGCTGCATTGTGTCTCTTCCAGTTCTAAATATGGGATCAATTGAGAGAGCAGACAAACGAACATGTGACTCTCGCGACCCCCTCCACGTGGCCCATGACTGTTTTTCTATTCCCACAAACACATGAGCAGATCATCTTCAGAGAAATCATTGACAGCAAACCTCCCCGGAAGTAAGCTTTGTCCAAACTAACTGTCAATTTATTATTGAAGTTTATCAACCTTGTTACACTAAAAATAAGGAGAAATTGTATCTTACCATCATTACATACGTGCAAAGGCATTCCGCAAGTCCCACACGAACAATTTCGTTCTTTAATCGGAAAGTTCGAGTTACAAGGGTTCCGTTTCTCCGAGTGACCCTTTTCTCTACGGACTGTGCAAAGTCTTTCATTTCTTCTTCTTGTAGTATCATAGAGTCTCTCATTGGGCCTCTTTGTCTTTCAAGACTATATAACAACTAAAATCCTTAGATCCAGGTTCAGACTTTATGAACTAACATCTTGTCCCGCAAATACAAGTGGTTGTCTCTTTCTAACAGGCTTCTCTGTCTTCTAATCCAATTTCATGCTTACTGGTTGCTCCCCTCTCTCACACACACTTCATCATGCATTACATTTTGGACCACGTTTTATAGCCGCGACACAGCCTCCCTCCCCCTGCATATGTTTAAGCTGTCACACAGACAGCCGCATCATCCAATAGCTTTTCTTCACCAGAGGGTTCCTTAGCCAATGAGGAAACTGTTATTTGAAACTTCTTCTCAACATGAACTAAAAAGTTTAAAAGGACCGATCGGACTGATCAATATAATTACACTACAAAAATACATTTTTCAATTATTTTTTTGTATTTTGATTCTAATTCCATTTAAACTGTATATTTTTTGCATTATAATATTTTGAACTATATCCAATATATATTTCAGAATAGACCTTAATTACTATAACTTTTTGTCATTTCATTAGGAGACTACTAAATAAGTATAAATTACAATGGTTAATAAGAGCTCTCTAAACCACCAGAAATAAGGGCAAAATGATTTTTAGTATTAGTGTATTAGGCTACATGTAGTAGAAAACCATTTTGGTGTGCCTAAATATGTTATAATGGCTAACTGTCATACACCACTAGATTGGAGTTGATGAAATTGTCATTTCAGGATGGCATCCAGTGCAACAAAACATTGCCCTAAATTGTAGCACTGGTGTCAGGTTATGCTCTATGAAAATGGCCTGAAAAAACGTTGTCGCGTACCACGTTGAGTGTCAATCGCTTAAACAGATGTAGTACAACAACATCGATGAATCAGTAACCAAATGATTGCATTAGCCATCATGTGGTCACGCCTACTCGCCGTAGATTTCCTGACTTTGTCACACAAAATCTGCTTGGGAAATTGTCCGCTTTGTGCTTCTTCAACCACGCCATCGGTACCATGATGGGCTGGCTGGATGTGATCTCTCACCCGCTGTGGATGGTGACCACGCTGATACTGTGGAGGGTAGTGCGCTCACAGCGGAGAGGGTCCTGGGACCCCTGTGCCTGCCCCGTGCAGCTCAATGGGAAGACAGCGATAGTGACTGGCGCCAATACAGGTCTGCTTTCTTCTTATACTTGCAGTAATATGCTGTTCCCGTCGTATCAGAATGTTATTTCATTCAAAGTTGAGCCTTTTGATAGGTTTGTGCAGATGCCTCAACTTTCATGAATAGAATGAAAAATCATGTGATAAATATTATAAACCATATGTAAAACTTGAATGTGACACTTTGATAATGAGGAGATAAACACGATTGTGTGCGTTATTATCAAACATTTTTTTCAGCTTTTTGGTGTGTTGATATGTTATCTTTAATGCCATATGTCAATGTTGTCTAAACTAAGGCCCATTTTTATTGGCCTGCGGTAAATTCTGAATATATAATTGAATAAGGCCAACTCAAGAACTTTAAATTAGTAATCTACATTCGTTTGCATTTCTCATTTTAACAGTAGGTGGATGTAGCCACTTAAACATTGGCTCTGCATTATTTCCAATCAATTTAGGAAACTAGAATTTTACTATTTTGAGACACATAAATATACCTATTGTGGATAAAAACGAATCCAATGTAAATCCAATGATAAATGGATTTATACTCGTATAGCGCTCTTCCGTCTTCAAGGAGCACAAAACACTTTGACATTATATACTCCTTTACATGCTGATAACGCAGCATCAGGAATAACGTTGAGGTCACTATTTTGCTCAAAGATATTTAGGCAAGATCACCAGAACATCCTCTGGATTGAGGAAAGACTATGCTACCACTGTGGATGAACGTGTGATTGTACTGAACTACTGCGTTTCTTATGCACTCTTTTCCCAGGAATTGGAAAGTTCATCGCCATGGACTTTGCCCGCAGGGGTGCCCGTGTCATTTTGGCCTGTCGTTGTGTGTCCCGGGGAACAGCGGCTGCTAAAGAAATCCAAGCAAAAACAGGAAACCATGACGTCCATGTGCGTCAGGTGGACCTTTCCTCTCTGGATTCTGTCAGAGATTTTGTTGAAAAGATTGTAAAGGAGGAAAGAGGTCTTCACATTCTCATCAACAATGCTGGAGTGTCAGGTGATCCGAATACCAAATCATAGTTTTATTTGTAAGCACTTTTAAGGGAAACCTTTGGAGATTAAGACTATCTGAAGGTTTTTTTTTTAACTATGAAATTTAATGTTCAAGGCAACATTACTGCAATACATGCACTATGATGAGTTTTATTTTTTTCACCCTTGACTTATTTTTTTAGAATTTATGAGTATTATATTCTCAATGACGATATGTCAAATAACATGGAGAAAAACAAAAAGTAAAGAAAAACAAAAAAATGGGTACAACTTAGCTCAGCTGCACAAAGGGTTCGAGGAGTTTATAGTGGAGTTTAAAATTCTGACTGTTGTTGTTCCATTAGGTTTACCCCAGCAGCTTACTAAGGATGGGTTTGATGTCTGTTTTGCAACAAATCATTTGGGGCCATTTCTTCTCACAAACCAGCTGCTTGGTAAGATAAACCCATTTGAACCATTTGATCTTTCTGAATGTGTCAAGTATTTTGATGGAATACAAATGTTATAACATGACAAGCCGTATTCATTCCTAAAAAAACATATTTTTTCGTTTCAGACCTGATGAAAGCTTCAGCTCCAGCACGTATTGTCACCCTTAGCTCTGTCAACCACAAAAAGGGTGAAGTCAACTTTTCACATTTTCATGGGGAAAATATTACTCATAACCTCGATCGAGTTTATAACCACACCAAGCTGCACAATATCATCTGTACTAATGAGTTTGCTCGGAGACTTCAGGGAACAGGTATGGACTGAAATAGCATCCCAATCAATGTTCCCTCTAAGCTGCGCGAATGCGCAATTGCGCACTACTCTCGTCTTCTCTGCGCACAGCAAATCATATGGAGTGCACAAAAAAAATCCTTTTTTTTTATTTATTAGCTGTGAGGCTGACGCGCAAACCACTCATCCGCCGGGCCGCGCATTCATAAATATTAATCATTACATTTTATTATTACTAAATCATTTATGTGTAGTGTAGTAGATATGCACCTGCTTATGGCAGGTGTGATACTGGTGTGTGCCCATAGCGAGCAATAATGATGTTGCTCACACCGGTACTCAGTGTGCTCAGGGAGGTTGTCTTTCTGCCCAGACAAACAAAAAATTAGAGGGAACATTGATCCCAATGTAATTCATAATATTGCATAACATTTGCTGTTTTTGTCACTGTTAATGTGTGTTCATTTAGGTGTCACCGCCAACTCGGTCCACCCTGGCGTTGTCATGACGGGAATGATTCAACACTATCCCTTTAGGATCCGTTGCATCTTCAACCTTATTGGCCAGTTCTTTTTCAAGGTGAGTACATTGTGTAGATATGAGTATGTGTGGATTCAATTTAGGCATTGCTGAAAATTTGAAAAACTGTTTTTAAGTAGACTGAGGGAATACAAAGTAGCACAAGGCTCTGTAATTTTATAATGAACCAGTGCCAACCATATGTTAGGTGTGGCATGGGATTTTTTATTTTTTTATTTTGTCTATAGTCTGAAAATTGTATGTAATATATTTTCTGCAAATAAATTGTTGATATTTTCACGTATCCATGCCAGTGACACACACTAGAATTGGAAGAAGGCTACCAGTTTCACTCTTTTCAGTTGAGAGTATAACAACAGTTTTGTTATCACTTCCTGTGCATGGGCCCAGAGTTGACAATGAGGAAGCAAATTCAGATGAGCTCATCATTATTTTGGAATATGCTTTACTTTGGAAGTACGCTATGAGAATTTTCTGCCGTGAAACATTTGCCTTGGCTGATTGAAGGTTGGGAAACTGCAAAATACAATAACAATAACATATAGTATGCAGCTAACCCATGAATCTTTTTCCCCATTTAGACTTATTCCCAGCATTTATTGAACAATAACAAGTTTCATTAGATCGCCGGCATATTTCGTGAATTGTTATTGTTTTAGCATGCAATATTAAGGGTCTCCAAAGTTTTAGATTTGCACTTTGTTGGGTTGAATTTGCTTTTTTAAATGATACCTTTGTAGCATATCAGTCTCAGTAAATTTCAATTGACTATATTTTCAAATTCTTTCAGTCTGCAGAGGAAGGAGCAGTCAGTGCCATCTACTGTGCTGTGTCAGAAGAAGCGGAAGGCATAAGTGGAAAATATTTTGACAGTGACTGCTCGCTGGTTCTGCCTGCCCCCTTGGCCCGAGACAAAGCTCTCGCCCTCAAGGACTTTGAGATATGTGAAAGACTGACATCGAAGCTGTGACACAATCTTCCTCGTGATAACAGAAAGGAGGTCAAATTTCATGGGTGTCGTTAAAGTAGCTGATTTGACATTTGCAAACATGTCCACTCAGTCGTACTTAGTTGAAGATTTTAAGATGCTCAATGGAAACCATGGACTGCCGTTTTCATGAGAGAATTATTCATTGGATGTGTTCTGGTAGCAGTCTTTTTTAAATAGCACAAAATTAAGAACAGGTATCACTTGGGATTCAGGGTTTCTTGGGTACTGATTTTTGTGAAAGGCTACCAGTTAAACACACTCAAAGTTGCTCGACTCACATTTAATTAATTGTATGCTGTTATTGATATTTGATAGTTTAGGATTGAGTGGGGGAGCGGTTAGCACGTCGGCCTCAGAGTTCTAAGATCGAGGGTTCAATCCCAGGTTTGGACCTTCCTGTGTGGAGTTTACATGTTCTCGCTGGGCTTGTGTGGGTTTACTCCAGGTACTCTGGTTTTCTCCCACATCCCCAAAACACTCTAAATTGCGATTAGGTATGAATGTGAGCGTGAATGGTTGTCTGTGTGCAATGAATGAATCAGGACAATATCTTTGCTTGGGAAAATACAACACACGTTCCATTAAGTTAGATAAAACTTTCCTTTATTGAATGATTAATTGAAACTGAAAAAAAAACATTCTGTCCTTTTCAAAAAAGTCATACTGCAGTTTTTATCCTCTTGGTGTCTCCAGCATACTACTTGGCTGTAAAAACAAAGAATATGAGAGAACCCAATTACGGTATCATCGTTTTGTCCAGTTGCTGTTCGTTGGTCATCTTTGGATCACGCAACGATTGGAGCCTTTTCATCAAGGTCAGTAAAGTTCTTAGTTCAAGAAGTAATGAAGTACCTTTCTGTTGCTCCACAATTTCATGGATGAGCTCCTCTAGCACAGGGGCGACTTGGTCCAGCTGCTTGGGTGAAAGTCGTGCTGTGGCATCCATGGTTTTATCCTAGACACACACACACAGAAAATGAACATCTTGTATCACATGTGTCCATTCTTGAACACGTACTAGCTCTCCATCATGTTCAGTTTGAGGAAGCTTTTGGACAGCAACTTCCTGGCACTGACCATCCTCTGACCGAGGCGCCATGTCCTTTCTACCCTCTCGTTGCTAGAGATGAGACACCCAAACAAAATGAGAAGTATTTCAAGACTTTATGCACATTGTATTGAATATTTCATCTGCAGTTTACCTTCAACAACCTCATCTCAGACAGCTCCTGTGGGCTGAAGAAGGTCATGTGTCCTTGGGTTCTCTCCACCAGCAGGGCCACAAGGCACGTCAGCACCAAACAGCAAGCAACAGCTCCGCGCATGCTCATTTTGCTCGGCTCTGGGCAAAAGCAAATCTGCACATTTATTTAAGAAATGTAAACGATCCAATACAAGACAATACAATCCTGAAATGACCACGTTTACACTGATGTTCCCACTGATGCGCCCTGTAAAGGCGTTACGCAACAATATGTTATGTCAGTCCAAGTCCGCACTCACTCATTATATTAAAGGTACATTAATCAGCCTTGATATACTTATTAAAATTGTATGACTTAAACTTACAGGCTTAGTCATACGTGTCACAAGACTGCTGTACACGCTAGTAGAGATAAGTGAGACCCAAACGACAGCGAAGAGCAATACACATACACGGTTTCAAAAAATGCCAAATCGAAAACGAGAAATTTAAGTGGCCAAAATACGGCGCGCTCACCTTTTGGTTGAATCTCAGTGAGTCGCACACCGAGGTGTTAGAAGATGAGAAGAGCGTCTTCTTTCTGAAGGTGAACTTGTCCCGGTCAGCCTTTATATCAAGCCCTCTCATGAACCTCCATCTTTTTACTATCCTCCCTCACATCTGCTCCTCAAAAGAATTCTGACAAACATTCCCATCTTGGCTCCTAGTAACACAGATCTAACATGTGAATTTGCCTTATTAATTTGTGTCAACCGATACATGTATGTTGTTGGCCTTGAGTGAGATAGAAATGATTTTGATCAGTATTATTTTTTTAAAATGAGGAATGTGTGTATTTGTTGTACCTTTACCTATTTCCTGTCCTCTGAAGTCAACCATAAATTCTCTGCTTCTAAGAATAAGCCAACCCAATGTGACATTTATGACCTGGCAATAATACAGATTTGCGCACACAAAAGACTCGGATGCGTGTGCTCCTAAGAAACCCTGCAACGCTCCAGAACGTTAATAACGCTTTCCCCCTAATCCAACACTTGACTGTGTTCCTGCATGGAGGTGAAATTAGCACATTTGGATTTATATTCTTAGACCACTCTGGAGAAATGGACTGATAAAAATCTGACCGTTGTTGTATCCCAGCAAGTTAAGTGCATCAGTTGTATGTGTATATGAGAATGAACCATCAGCGTGACGCACAAGCTCTTATTTGACTTTCATTCACGCATCCTCGTAATGATGGCGGGGGGCCTATTCCACCCAGCTGACTTCTAGCGAAAGGCAGACTACACCCGAGACTGGTCGCCGTTGGGGCCTCTTATATCACTTTCCCCACCAAAATGTTGCATATCTGCTGATGCAATAATGTTTTCCTAACTTTTAAAATCATTTTTAGAAATGCATGATGATCTGTTTTCTTATGTTTTTTTTATTATTCTTATTTTATTCATTAATTAAATGCTGTTTCAATGTTATTTATACTTTATTCTGATGAACTCCTTCCGTTAATGGTACTTTACGACAATTTGCGCCAAGAATAGTTTGTTACAGAAAGATGGGACAGGGTAAATTAATAATTCATTCATTGTCCATACCGCTTATCCTCACAAGGGTGGCGGGGGGTGCTGGAGCCTATCCGTCCTATTCAAATCCAGCTCTATAGTTCAATCATTCAAAGTGGGATGCTGTGGTTACTAAAGCATACCTCTTTCAGTTTAAAGATGCGTTAGAGTTTCATTGCAGTATACACATACTGTTTTATAGCATGAAGACCACAAAAATCACGTCTATTCTACGTCATCTTCAAAGCATGGACATTAAGTTGGGAGGACAAACCACCCCGTAGAGCGCCGTAAGCAAGCCACCGTCTTTTCCACATTCAATGGATGGGCGGGACAATATGGGCGTCGTTACGCCTAGTGTCGATCCAACTGCGTAAATTACGCACATGCGCAGATTCTCGCCCTTTGGGGCAGAGTTTTCATGCTGATGGTCCATGAGCACGACGAGGTAAGGCGTCGTAAAACAGATTACTGGCCGAAGTGCATGTTTTTTATCACGCTACCGGTAGATTTTTTAGGCATCAATTGAGCCAAAACGCCAACAAATCTGTTAGTTTAATGCCAGCTTGAACACACCGTCGATAACGAAGTTTGGGCTCCTTTTCCTCACGAACTGTGTACCGCATGTGACTAGTTAGCTTAGCATTAGCCGACGCTTCCCATTTGACTTTAAGTATGTTGTCCGTTTTCTCTCTATTATTGAGTCGTGTAGTCGTGGGTCTTTTTAATTTAATCAAACAAGACCGAGACATCAACGGACAGATTGCTGGGTAAGGGCTCACTCAAAAATAACATCTACAGGCACGATTGAACTCCTGGTGTGTTCTAAGTTTTTTTTTTTTTTTAATCCAAACGTTGTTTAATTTGACAATAAAAATTAAAATAAAAAAAGTAAGTAATGTTCTAAGTAATATAGTTTTCACTCTGAATGCTAAACACCCGTTTCCAATTTGTAATTGTTCTGTTTTCACATAAAAATCATTTATACTAAATGTGTTAAGCAAACGTTCTCCTAGTTGTTAACGCTAATGTTTAACATCAACGGACAGATTGCTGGGTAAGGGCTCACTCAAAAATAACATCCACAGGCACGATTTAACTCCTGGTGTGTTCTAAGTTTGTTTTTTGTTTTTTTGTTTTTTTGTTTTTTTGTTTTTTTTTTTATCCAAACGTTGTTTAATTTGACAATAAAAATTCAAAAAAAAAGTAAGTAATGTTTTAAGTAATGATAGTTTTCACTCTGAATGCTAAACACCCGTTTCCAATTTGTAATTGTTCTGTTTTCACATAAAAATCATTTATACTAAATGTGTTAAGCAAACTTTTTCCTAGTTGTTAACGCTAATGTTTAATTGCCTTGTCTGGTAAAGGGGAAATAGTACAGAGCACTCAAACTTATTTTCGTTGTTTGTCTTGATCGTTTATTAAATTTCTTGTAAGATTTTTCTTTCCTGTAATAATTGTTTGGCAACTCCCAAATAGCATGGTTAAATCAAATTTTCCTTGTTTAGTATCAAGATACAGCTCTTCCTGGGTGCTCCGATCACTCACAACCTTGAGGTTACAGGAGAGGAGACTGAGCCAGATCAAGGTAAAACTAGTTTTTTAAAAAACACCTAAGCCTATCTGTTGAATCTCCAGTCTCTATATATGATAACTTTTGCATTTTTTGCTTGCATCAGGCCTGTGTCCAGACTCTGGAGGACCAGGTGATCTGACCAGTTTGCCCACTTGATGTTCCATCTCTGAACTCTGGCAATCTTCTGAGAGGTACATTTATTTGTTTATTGTAGAATATCCAAATTAAAACATTATCTTATGTGAAATCAGATCTATTTTAGTGGTGAGGTTTCACTGACTAAAGTTGCAATTTTCTTATAGGTAAAGTCCAGAGTTCTCTGGCTCATGGTGGCAAAGTGAGAGGACAGACCCCCAAGGTAAGATTTTTTTTTAAATTTAAGCCAACAAATAAAGGAGATTTGAGCAGCAATTGTCTTTATTAAAAAACACTTGGTGAAAAAAGACCTAAAAGCCTTTCATGGGTCTTTTTTTTTTTTTTAAATAAAATTGCTTTGTATTTTGTTGAAAAATTATTCTAAGTGTAAACTTCTGATTTCATCTGCAATTTTTTTTGGCTAAGTATTCATTTTTGGAAATACAACAATTGAGTTTTTAAAATTTTATTCTAAGTGTAAAAATCTGCAATTGTGTTTCTATATAATTTTTTTACTAAGTGTTTCACTATTTTAAGGCCAATATACTTGTTAAAATATTTCCAGTGTAAAAATTTGATTGTCTGCAGGTGGAGAAAAGAAGATGGACTACATCAATTCTTCAATGTGATTCTAAGTGTTAATAAAATCTTGAATACATCATGTTATTTGCATTCTTTTGTTAGGCAAATGAAGAATATCACATGTATAAATTTCAAGCACTTTTATTTTTCCACAAACTGGAGTTTCCAAGATTGGTTCACAATTCTTCTTGGAATGTAATCATCCACCGGTAAATGGACGAGAAACCTGGAAGAAAGAGTCAGACAATATGTAAAAAAATAGACTGGGTACGAATGACAAAAAAAAACTACTGACAATCAGTATTCAGTCTTTTTTTTAGATATTGAACTTGGGTGGAAATCTAGAAGAAAATGAACAAGTCAGACACCAAGTTTAATATTTAAACTAAAATACTGGGTACCAATTAAGTCAGTAGGTTTTTTTGTCAAAAATGTTCTGACTTAGTAGTACCCAGTTTATTTTTTTAGATATTGGACTTGGTGTCTGACATGTTCATTTTCTTCCACCCAAGTCCAATATCTAAAAAAATAAACTGGGTACTACTAAGTCAGAACATTTTTGACAAAAAAACCTACTGACTTAATTGGTACCCAGTATTTTAGTTTAAATATTAAACTTGGTGTCTGACTTGTTCATTTTCTTCTAGATTTCCACCCAAGTCCAATATCTAAAAAAATACACTGGGTACTAATTAAGTCAGTAGTCTTTGTCAAAAAGATACTTACCAGGAAGGCCCTTCCCATAATGCCACTCAAGTGTCAACTCTCCTTTCCTCAGTCAGCACTGCAAAAGAATGCACAACTTTAAAGCAACAAGAGGGGAAAATGGAAATATTAAACATACCCTTCTGATGACTTTGATACTCGGGTTTGGTTTTCTTTTTGTCAGAGGCAGAAACTCAAAAATAAGAGTCTCTATAACAGGGATGTCCAACTCCAGTCCTCAGGAGCTCCTATCCAGTATGTCTTCCAACACACCAAAATCAAATGATCAAGCTCTTGGCTTGCTGATGAGTTGATCATTTGATTCAGATGTGGTGGGAGATATGGAAAACAGACTGGACAGGGGCCCTCGAGGACCAGAGTTTGAGACCCCTGCTCTGCAACAAGTACCAGTGGGGGGACATTGGTGTCAAAGATTGTGCCATTCACCGTGTCACCCTTTCTTTAGCGTCAATTTGGGTGGATCCTGAAGAGAAGCAAGAGACAAAATGAGTAGGTTTAGTACACATAACATGAAATTAAGAAATAACCAGAAACACTTGGGTCTTACCTCATCCACGACTTCTTCAGTCTTCTCGTCATCTACAGAACACCACAGCGTGATCATGAAATTGCTTATTTAACCATTTTGATGCACAAATGACCCACATTCAATTCCCATGTTATTTCATCCTGTATGAGTTTTTCCAGTCAATCATTTCAAATACATTAATTTTTTTAAAAATAAATATCCCAAAAAGTCATTGCTTCTGTTCTCTTCTTACACTGAGGGAAAAATGGTTATTTATACCATATGCTTAAACTTGCGTCAAAAATGACCCTCGTGGTCATGGTTGAATGAATGTCACTTAGGTTTTGTCAAAACCACATTTATAACTAAAAATGAAAAGGGCCAAGCCCAGGTTGAAAGGTATACATCAGTGGCTCTTAACCTGGGTTCAGTGGAGCCTTCTGCCACGGAGGTCAAGACACATCGATTCATCATGTCTATTCACGATAACATGCCCCACTTGATGTTTACAGTAATCCCTCAAATATCACAGCTTCAAATTTTGCAGTTTTACTACATCACTCATTTTATTCTGGGTTTTTTTTTTTAAAAAATTGGTAAGTCCATAAAAATGTGAAAATCCACAGACTCGCAAACGAAAGCCACTTCCCTGTCCTCTGTTTGCTACTAGAACTCAGCACTGAAGTTTAAAAATATGTATACAAGTATTTTTTTAATTAATAAAAAATGTGAAAATCCACACTGAAACTTGCAAGCGAAATCCACTCCTGTCCTCAGTTTGCTACTAGAACTCAGCACTGAAGTTAAAAAAAGTCCTTAGTTTTTTAAGTTCATAAAAATGTGAAAAGCCACTGAAACTCGCAAGCGAAAGCCACTCCCCTGTCCTCCGTTTGCTACTAGAACTCAGCACTGAAGTTAAAAAAGTTAATTTTTTAGTTCATAAAAATGTGAAAATCCACACTGAAACTCGCAAGCGAAAGCCACACCCCTGCCCTCCATTTGCTACTAAAACTCAGCAATGAAGTTTAAAATCTATATATATTTTTTAAGTTAATAAAAAATGTGAAAATCCACACTGAAACTTGCAAGCGAAATCCACTCCTGTCCTCCGTTTGCTACTAGAACCCAGCGCTGAAGTTAAAAAGTTGAATTTTTTTAAGTCCATAAAAACGTAAAAATCCACACTGAAACTCGCAAGCGAAAGCCACGCCTCTGTCCTCCATTTGCTACTAGAACTCAGCACTGAAGTTAAAAAAGTTCTTAGTGTTTTTTAAGTTCATTAAAATGTGAAAATCCACTGAAACTCGCAAGCGAAAGCCACTCCCCTGTCCTCCGTTTGCTACTAAAACTCTGCAATGAAGTTTAAAATCTATATATTTTTTAAAGTTAATAAAAAATGTGAAAATCCACACTAACTCAAGCGAAATCCACTCCCCTGTCCTCCGTTTGCTACTTAGGACTCAGCACTGAAGTTACATTTTTTAGTTCATAAAAATGCGAAAATCCACACTGGAACTCGCAAGCAAAATAATAATCGGACAGACATAGGCCCTGTCGTCATTATCACAACACAAAAGCCTACTTGTCATCACACGCAGAAACTGCGTGTGACGAAATTGATGGTGCTTCTCCATAAGCTACGTTTAATCGGCAAAAGACCTAATAAGTATAAGTTACGGACTTGTAATTTGTCATTCCGCTGTTGAGGATACAGGTCGCTTACCTCTCGCTTACCTCTCACTGTCTTCCACTTACCTTTCCTCAGCCAGCTAGTAGGAGGCAGATCACCAACCAAACATCTGTTCATATATCGCAGAGGGGAATGTGTGTTATGTTAGCGCGAGTTTAGATTTCTGATGGATGTGGGGAAAAAACTGTCCTTAAGCCTATTTGTCCGTGCTTTGTGGGACCTATAGCGTCTGCCAGAGGGCAGCAGCTGGAACAGATTGTGAAAATGCCACTCCCCTGTCCTCTGTTTGCTACTAGGACTCAGCACTAATGTTTTTATTTATTATTATTAAATAGGGGTGACCCTACTTCACGGTTTTTCATTTATCACGTCCATGTCTAGTCTAATTAACCACGATAAACGAAGGATTACCATACTGGCTGCATCTGATCATGTGACATTGCTTGGCCAATCAGTGCTGCGAGAAATTTATATCTTGAATTTGATTTTTTTTTATTTCAAACTAGAGTAGAATTCGGTAGGTCGAATAAGGTTAAGAACCACTGGAATATATTCTATAAGTGTAATGTTTATTTCTTACACCTCCACTGAAGGCACTTGTGGGTCTGAGTTGTCCACACAGGTTCTTGCTATTAAAAAAATCAAGACCAAATCAGTTAGTGTGTTTTCATTCAAAATTTGAATGTATCATAATGAAAAACAACCTAATTGCGCAACGGATTGAACGCTGACATTTAATTATTACAAAGAGAGAAAATAGTCTTTAAAAACGACTCAATTTGCATACTAACCGCTCGTTATGGCGTCGACAAGTTGGTCCTCTTTGGTCGTTTTGGCCACATTTTAGATGTTCCCAGCGGTCTTTACTCGTTGAGGACCTGCAAAACACAATGGAATGATTTCCGTTTAAACATAAAGAACTTTAGGTAACGCAATGTAGCCAATTTGTTAGCAAACATTTTCTGTCTCCAACCACATGGGGCTACATCACGCCAACGAAGCATGTTCTCGTCAAAAAGCACTCTTAAAATGAGAACTGGGGCTTCGAAATCCCCAAATGACAACGTACCGAATGCGCTACATTGTCCTGTAAAGAGTATATCGGGTCTTTCTTCGGTAAATCGTCACTTCTGAGCTGCTCTGCAGTCCACTGCCGTACTGGCTCATCCGCCATTTTGAAGATGGCGGCAGCTTTTTGAGCTCTGACCTCAGCCACGCCTTTTAAAGATAGACACACACAAAAATACATTGTTTTCACAATAACGTGTATTAGAATAATACACGTTATTATGAAAACAAGGTAGTATTTTTGTCTATTTTTTGTGCATTTTACATGTACGCATTCAGCATTGCTACGTCGGAATCAATCCAACCCTCAATAACTATTTTACGGCTATAAAACCTTTACTGCAGCTACAGCCACGACACATAAAAAGCATCAATAATAGCCTTATACAATTGAAATATTATTTAGGATACGTATATTTGCTTGTGCAGCTCGCTACAGATAGTTTGGTAGCACTGACGTGTCCACTCAATCACTAGCCGATCGTAGTTTGTGAAAGCGATGACTGCTTATATAGGAAAAAGGCAGAATTTACTCTTCACCAATCAGTCAGTATTTGCTTGAATTCCCTGCGAATGATGGCACAATGAGAAAATCCCCGCCCCTTAACAGGATCTCGCGATGTTTGCCCGTAATCTCGCGGTATTCTGGTCATTGGCTTCGAGTGGTTTTGTAGACTGCAGCCTTTTTAACTCGAGATCCTGCACGGCAACGCACATGCTTAGTGTGCTCCGCTGATTCATCAACCATGGTAAAAATAATCTGGTTATAGATTTCTATAAAATAGCCTCATATTTACGTTAGGCTTCTGCGCCGACGATCGCCTAATTCCATTCTTGTTTTTAGGCAACAAAACGCCGTTTTCATCTACTTTTTGACACTCTAATGAAAGGCCTAGTTAACATCCTAAGTAGTTAGCCGCCTTGCTTCAAAGTGCGTCACGTCTCTTTGGAGTCCAAATTTGCTGACGCAGACTGCGAACGAATACCTTTTTATGCATCAGTACGGCGAATCGAAAATTTTAGAATGTAGTAGTTTGGCGATCGATCTAGTTTAGCGGTGTATTAGCTTTTTGCTGCTTCACCGCATGGGCTCGTGCACGTGGCGTCACAGCCAACACGTGGTACACGGACTAAAACCTTCATTATTCGGAGTATAATCAAGCAAAATGATCATCGCTGTGTGGATGTTTGACATATTTAGAGATCTGACTAGTTATCTTTAAAACTAGAAGATCTGGTGCCACTTCTTAGTCAGATCGGATTGGGGGGGGCATCGTCGTTAAAGGCAGCAAACCCCATTTATCAATAGTCGATCCCATTCAAATGTATTACATGTTTGTTAGTCGCAGTGGGTGCGTTAAAATGGAAAAGTGAGCATGATCATTTCTCGAGTCAGTGAGAGGTTCTTTTTGAAACTTTGGAAATGAACAGTGACCTTTCGAAGGTATATTAAAATATCTTTTTTTACCTTTTTTGTAGGGGCTAATGCACGTGTTGTTCGAGCACGCGTCCGGCTATGCCTTGTTTGCCATCAAAGAGGTGGAGGAGATCGGCATGCTGCTCCCTCAGGTAGCTTCCATATCCATGTCCTCGCTGCTACTTAAGTTCGATTTTCTGTCCGAGACTTCTCATCTAGGTTGTCTTTCAGGTGGAGCAGAGCGTCCTGAATCTTTTGAAATTCAACAGTATGGTGAGCCTGGCTGCCTTTTTTCCCTTTAAGTCAGCACAAGCCGCCCTGGAGAACATTAATGCCGTTTCTGAAGGTAACTGAGTCGAACTTGATTGAAATGTATTGATTTATTCTGTGGTTTTATTTCTTTGTACAGATTTATTATTTTTACGATTCTCAGATGTGGTGATGTTATTACTGTCAATCCCCTGAATTACTGTGTTGACAACTTCCAAAGCTGAACATCTGAGGAAACGATTAAATGCGCTATCATTTGCTTGTAATGACCGTGTAGTATATATTTTTAATGATCATTATGGTCCCAAGTAACACTAATGTAGAGTTTTAGATTGTATTGACTCATTCCCTTCCATTAACGATGATAGACGAACAATTTAACTGGGATTTGTCAAATGTCCGCTCTCTGGGAGTAAAAATATATACATATATATTTCATATATAGCAAACCTGTGAGCGATACAGCATTTGTCATCTCAAAAAATGTACTTCTTTTTTTCCCAGGTTTAGTTCATGCAGACCTCAAGCTGTTCCTCGAGACGAACCTCCCCCAATCCGGCAAGAAGAAAGCCGCCCTGGGAGTTGGAGATGCCAAAATCGGCGCTGCCTTACAAGAAGAATTTGGTTTTTCCATCCAGACAGGCGGCGTTGTGGCGGAGCTAATAAGAGGTCCGTATTTGTCTTGTCCTACCAATAAAGGATTTCTCTATGTGCCTGGCTTGTGTATGATGCAATCCTATTGTCCTTATACCCGTGAAGGCGCATACTGAAAATCTGAGCAGCCATCCGATGAAATGATGAGCCCCGATTCCAATTGACATAGATCAATGTTTCCGTCCCGTTTGTCCTTTCAGGGATTCGCCTTCACTTTCACATGCTGGTAAAGGGACTGACGGCGCTGGCCGCCTCCAAGGCCCAACTGGGATTGGGTCACAGCTACTCCCGAGCCAAGGTCAAATTCAACGTCAACCGGGCAGACAACATGATCATCCAGTCTATTGCGCTGTTGGATCAGCTCGACAAGGACATTAATACCTTCTCCATGCGCGTCCGGTGAGTTACGATGGCCATGGCCATCTTTCTCGGCGTGGGCTGAACACGTCTGGCGCTTACTTTCAGCGAGTGGTACGGTTACCACTTCCCCGAGCTGGTGAGAATCGTCCCGGACAATTCCATGTACTGCCGCTTGGCGCAGCTCATCGGAAACCGGAAGGAGTTGACTGATGAGAGCGTGGAGAGCCTGGAGGAGGTGGTGATGGACAACGCCAAGGCGCAGGCCATCCTAGACGCATCCCGCTCTTCGATGGGTTTGTGTTTTTTTTTTAAATTTTTGCTCAAATTCGAACGAGCGCTTCTCAACCACGCCCCCTTAATGACCATCTCGGGCTGACGTGTCCCCGGTGGCCGACACGGGGGGCAGAGAAACTCTCTCATAAACCTGTAGCGAAGGCTCTCATCCTTGCTGCGGATCCTGTCGGGAGAAACATTGACCCATTAGCAACTTTGTTTTTTTCAATGTGAATAGGTTATTAGTTAAACTTAAGAACAGATGACCACTGTTAGATCATAGTATAGTGGTGAGTCCTTTGCCGGGAGATGACGGCGACCTTTGTTTGTGCGCAGGGATGGACATTTCCCCAATCGACTTGATCAACATTGAACGCTTCTCCAATCGCGTGGTGGCCCTGGGTGCGTATCGTCTGGAGCTGCAGGAATACCTGCGCTCCAAGATGAGTCAGGTGGCTCCCAACTTGGCTGCCCTGATTGGAGACGTGGTGAGTGACATTTTGGCCTTTCCCTTGCTTATGATTTAACTCAAGAGAGCGATGATGTCTTACCAAATCTGTCAATCCCCTGACTCTGTGTGACGAGAAACCTCTGGTGCTGATGGCTCGCCTTGTCTCTTTTTCTTCCCTGTCCGTCCCGGAGATGATTTGTAACCTTTTTACGTTCCCTCCTTCAATTCCAGGTGGGTGCCCGTCTGATCTCTCACGCCGGCAGTCTAACCAACCTGGCGAAGTATCCCGCCTCTACCGTCCAAATCCTGGGTGCGGAGAAAGCCCTGTTCAGGTACTGGGGCGACCCCTCCCTGCTGGGGAAAGCTGCGGTTGCCGTGATGGCAGGGCTGGGCCGGAGCAGAGCGGGGTGATCCGAATGATCCCCGCTTCCACCCATTGCATCCCAATGTCTGAGCAACCCAGCGCAGCACCAAAAATTAAACGGCAAGAAACTAGGGTTAGGAGACCGACTCGTGTTGTCGGCGCCTCAGCTAAAGAGTAGCGACAGCATTATGGCTCCGTTTCCTCCCGAGCGATATTGTAAAAGCAGCTGTTATCTCGCCCAGAGCCCTGAAGCTCCGCGGCAACACGCCCAAGTACGGCCTGATCTTCCACTCCACCTTCATCGGGCGAGCGGCGGTCAAGAACAAGGGCCGCATCTCCAGATATCTGGCCAACAAGTGCACCATCGCCTCGCGCATAGACTGCTTCTCTGGTGAGACTGATGCTTCTTCACCTATGACCTACATCTCGGTGCTTAGCGATGATGCTTCTATTTTTCGTCAACAGCATTCAACCTTCAGGTTGATGTTGATAAATGATTTCCTGAGCTGCCTTGCGTCACGGCCGCAGAACCCCTTGCATCCCCTGGAATGGTTGCATTTTGATGGTCCTTTGCTCTTTTCAGAGTTGCCCTCCAGCGTGTTTGGCGACAAACTGCGCCAGCAAGTGGAGGATCGCTTGTCTTTTTACGAGACGGGCAATATCCCACGCAAGAACATCGACGTGATGAAAGAGGCCATGAAGGAGGTGAGCTTGATTATTTCCGCCGTGGGTCGTGCTGCGAATGATGAGCAAATTCTCCCCTGATCACACCTGAGGGTCAATACTGATTTAATGAGACTGATGCAGCATGAATTAAGGAGCGATATGCGGTTCTCATTGTTTTGATTCGACCGCCGTTAATCAATCTTCTGCCTCTCCCTTCGCAGGCGAAGGACGTTGCCTCTGAAATGAAGCGGAACATAGAAAAGCAGGAGCGAAAACGCAAGAAGAAGAAGCAACGGCTATCGGAAAACGGAGGGGCAAACGGAGAGGTGAGTGTGCCCCCCTAACTCGGCTATGCGTGCTCGGATTCGAGGCCTGGCCTGTGGTGCTTTGTTCTCATCTCGTTAATCGGCACGCAAAATCAACTCGACTCCGAACCATTGACTAGCACCAATCAGTGGGCTTGATCACTGAAGAGAGTCGTACAATTTGAACTATTCTTAAGAGCCGATGAACAATTGGAATTTGATTTATACCTAGGTCAATGGGGAGTCCGAGGTTCCGGTGGCAGAGGACGGAGCAGGCGATGGACCTCCCAAGAAGAAAAAGCGCAAGTCCGGGGCTGAGGAACCGCCGCAAGTGACTGCCATAGTCGAGGAGAGCACGCCGGCTAAGAAAAAAAAGAAGCGCAAGTCCGAGGCTGTGGAGGAGGCTGAAGAGGTAGTGGCAACTCCGGTGTCTGAAAAGAAAAAGAAGAAAAAGAAAAATGCGGAGTGAGGAAAGCAAATAGGTATTACTTGGACTATTTCATTTTTTGTACAGTTTCTTTTTTTCCAGCCCGTGTTGACTTCTATAAAGTCACTTATAATGTGCCTTGAATTATGAGGTGTACTTGTGTAAATAAATGCTCAGTTAAGAAAATGGTATACTTTTACTATTCAAAGTTGTGCCCGCAGTTTATAAAATTGGTCTTTCTGGCTTGACAACGAGCAATGGTAGTGGGATTAAACTAGAGACCAGTCAAAGAAACAGTTTACAATTTAATTTGGACAAGGATTAAACGAATGTTAACATGACATCAAGGCCTGGCTGGTGATCAGCCAACTATTAAAAGTTGAGGAATGATAAGATGGATGGAGGGAAGGAAAACTGCAGGGGGAAAAAAATCTCAAGCTAATCAACTCAAGTCACACTTCAAATAAGGATTCACAGATGTAAGAGACCAAAATTACAAAACATATTTCTTCTAAAAAATAAACGGCCTCGGCCTTGGAAATGATGCTTCGAATTTATATACATCGTTCTCAGTTCATGTATGCATACAAAAAGGTATCCACATCACAGGATGCTTGTGTTCAAGTATATTCACCAACTTCATGATTTAGCATTCTCATCTTTTTTTTTTTCTCCCTCCCCGTTTAAATAAAATGCCCTTCGAAATAAAAACAAAATGCAGAAAACCACATTTCATGTTCTACCAATACATATATACTGTATAAATACATACATAAATATATTTTACATACAACAGACATCAATTTGAAAAGGGGATACTGTATACAGAGCAAAGGAGAGGTGGCGGTAGTGTGATTTAGCTTGTGTTCTCTGTTGTATCTATCAGTCAGGCCCGCGAGTGTGTCGCGTCCGCACGCCTACCGACACGCTCGCCCGCATGCACGTACACGCGGCGAGGCGACTTCAGTTGGCCCAGTAGGGGGAGCTGCCATAGCTGGACTTATTGACTTGGCTCTTCTGCTGCAAGCCACCCGACTGTCCGCGCTGTCCCGGACCACCCTGAGCAGACGCAAAATGGGACGGCACATTGGGGTGAGAGCGCGGACGCAGGCGGCCCGGCATTCTCGCCGCGGGGCGGTTACCTGTCCGTCCTGAGCGAGGTGGTGGTGCAGCAGCTGCGAGTGTGGTTGCTGGTGAGGCAGGATGTGAAGGAAGGGCCCCGGCGCGTAACCTCCTGGCGCCGCTCCTGGGTTCAAGGGTCCCGGACCGCCCAGTGCAGATGGCAGGCTGAAGGGTGGGGGGGTCCCTGCATGGAAACCCTGCTTATCAAAAGACTAAGGGGGATTGGACAAAGACACGAACAAAGAATTATACATCTTTATATTCAATGAAAAGGATGGCTTCAAATGTTTCAAATCGATAAGTCCAGCCTGCCTAGATAGTTGTAGTGGAATTCTCACCTGGGTCTTATTGTAAACACTTCCACTGATGTCTGGCACACCAGAGTTACTGGATGTCACTGAAACACCTTCAAGTGGAATAACCAGACATGAAGGAGACAAAAGTAAAAATCATTTCCCATTCCACTCATCCAAACTAAATGATTCAATTTTAAATGTTAAAATTCCAAAATATTTTTGTTAACTTGAAATTTTAATGTTTTTTCGCTCCACAGTCCACACCAACTGTGGTCCTCGAGAGCCCCTATCCAGTCTGTTTTCCATGTCCCCCTCCACCAACACACCTGAATCAAATAATCTGGATCCGCTTGCTGATGAGTTGATCATTTTTAATTCTGGTGTGGTAGAGGAGGGAGACAAGGGAAAACAGACTGGATAGGGGCTCTCGAGGACCGACCAAACTTGGCCACCCCTGGTTTAGATAAATGATTGAAGCCATGTGTCCCACCTACCTTTGCCAGGCCCGCTAGCAGCAGATTTGGCTTGTGCCTGAGAGGAGGAATTGTAGCCTTTACTGTAGTCCACTCCAGCGGGTCCTGCTGTAAGCTCTTCATACCCTGGGAAGCAAAGCGCTCATTCCATACCTAACAAACGGCCAATAACGAGGGCGAGCGAAGGTGCGGCGCGATGGCCGACCTGAGCTGAAGGTGTGCTGGCCGTAACCGCCGGGCTGCTGCTGCTGTTGCGTCTGCTGCTGGAAGGGCCCGGCAGACGGGTTGCCCAGGCTGAGACCCATGCTGTGCTGCTGCTTGGCCGAGGCCGGACCACCCGGAGGGACGAACATGGTGTGGCCGTACTGGAAGGCGGCGGCGCTCGGCACGGCACCGGGCATGGCGCCGGCGTAGTAAGGCAGACCCGTGTAGCTGTAGCCCGGAGGCAGGAAGGCCTGCTGACCGCTGTGGTGGTGTGGCTGGGCCTGCGGCTGAGGTTGCGCTTGAGGAGGCTGAGCTTGGCTCGGGCCCGGCCCAGGGTTCTGGCCGGGCTGCTGCTGGGCAGCCAGGCTCGTGGCTGCTGGCGCTGGAGAGGTGGAGTCGTTCCTTCCAAACTTGGTAACTTCACCTTAAAAAAAACCAGGCAGAAAAGTGGCCAAAATTGGGTCCTTTTTATGAAACCCTTTAAAAGACACTCATTTAACTTAATGCATTGGATGTCATGCGTCGTCATTGGCACGAAAATGTTTTTAAAATTGAATAAAATCAGAGGTTTATCCTTAGGGCAATTTTTAGATTTAAAAAAAAGTTTAAAAAAATTGGGGCCACAACTAGCTGTATTCCTGGGTTATTTCGATTTATATAAGCACAATTATTTTCTCAATGGATTAATTCATATGAAAACATACATTTACCAATTATAATGAAGATCTGGCTTATTGTTGTGACCAATGAACAAAAACAAACAAAAAAAGCTCATACCTGAGTAGGGGTTGTTGGCAAGGCTCCCTTCTCTGCTAGACAGAGTTGCCGTAGGCCCAGGGAATGTGATTCCATAGTAATCCTGCAAAGATGGCTGAGGAACCAAACAAAAAAACTGCTCCAACCAAACAACTCAAGATGTCAAAACGAATTGTTGATGACTTAAAGCTCACCATCGGTAGTCGGGACTGAAGCATATGGAGATCCTCATATCCATAGATCTGCTGTCCCAAAAAAACACAGTTAATATCTTAATTGTCTCTAGTATTTTATATTTCCAGTCTGTATGAGCGGTACCGGGGGCTGCTCTCTACTGGCTAACCCCACAACAAAAAATAATCAGGCCTAATACAAAAAAAAGAAAAAATCAGGATCTATACATATTGGCCCATGCTAGATAAATAAACTATTTCTTAGACCGCAGAGAACTTCTACTCCAAAAAGTCCCACTTACTGGGTATGCTGGCAGAAGTCCACCGGGTCCCATGATATACTGGCTGGGCAGCAGAGGAGGAACTCCTTGAGACAGGTTAGGTGGAGCTTTTCCTGTTAAACACAATGACGGACGGACGGCATCCATTGCAGATGACTAATACTAACAAACTTTCTGTTTTTGTTTTGCCTGTGTGTGTACCGGTGGAGGAAGAAAGCAAGGGCGCAGCCCTCGGCCCGGAGAGGTTGGACGTGCCGGTAGCTCCATTGGAGCCAAGTCCCAGCGCCGTGCTGGTGGCGGCAGAGTGAAGTCCGCTCGCCCCCACGATGGCGCCGACGCCGCTGCTCATGTTGTTGCCCATGCTGGACATGCTAGCCAGGTGGCCCATGCCGCCACCGCCGCTACTGCTAATGCTGTTGTGGACCGAGTGAAGCGCCGAAGGGGGCACGTGCGATGACGTGTAGGAGGCAGACGAGGGAGCGAGAGAGTTCACGCTGCTGCTGTCAACGCTTGTGTACTGAGGGGGAACAAAGTGGATTGTTGGTTAGTATCTTAACCTGGTGAAAATAGTACTAAGACTACTTATCCCTTTACCTTTGCATAAAAAAATTACCTTTAATTTTGGAGCTATTATCTCCGCCCCCTTCGAACCCTGTGACATTCTTGCTAATATGTTTTTTTAAAGGCAAATAAGATGCCTTTCGGGGTAAACATCCCAAAATACAATGTGAAAACCAGTGGTTTATATGAGCAAAACAGTTTTCTTGTCAAATTTGGTGGCTGCAACTAAGTCCGTACGCCGTACCACCTAATTCGCTAATTGTACTTACAGTTAAAGAATTGGAAACAAGTGCTGAGGAATGACTGTTGACATGGCTGCAGACATAAAGAGAAGGATTGCAGCTTGAAAAGGACTCTTGACTTTCCATTTGTGTCGGCAAGTCTGGTGGGTGCGAGCGTTTCACCTGTTAAGAGCATTGAGTTGGCCGGCTGAGTGAAGGTCCTGTGCCAGGCTGGAGAGCGTGGTGGAACTCTGTGCAGGCAGCGTGGAGGAGGCTAAGTGAGAGGTGGGCACGGGAGCGCAGGTGGTGTTGGCGTTAAGAGATGGAGAGTCAGGCTTTGGTGTGGAGGATGCTGAAGAAACTAAGCAGAGTGCCAAAGTGCTTATATTAATACAGGGTGTTCCAAAATGTTTGACCCCATTTTGTAGGCCAATAATTTTGACAATTTTCACTGGAACGACCTCAAATTTTCACAGCTTGCGTAGATACGTTT
This sequence comes from Stigmatopora argus, assembly GCF_051989625.1. Taxonomy (NCBI): domain Eukaryota; kingdom Metazoa; phylum Chordata; class Actinopteri; order Syngnathiformes; family Syngnathidae; genus Stigmatopora; species Stigmatopora argus. Next base: position 10,414,257 of record NC_135392.1, on the reverse strand, counting down.
CAAGTTTTTGTGTATAAAGTTTGGCATTGCCATCTTTTCAGGTTAAGAAATGCCATTCACTTCAAAAGAAAAGGCTTTTTGTGTGTTAGTGTGTTACACACAAAAACTTGAAACGTTTCTACGCAAGCTGTGAAAATTTGAGTTCATTCCAATGAAAAATTGTCAAAATTATTGGCCTACGAAATGGGATCAGACATTTTGGAAAACCCTGTATTAAAAAAAGTGGCTACTATATGGACTCATGCAACTATTAATATATTGGTGCAAGGTAACATACTGTCTAATGTTGCAGAGCTCCTTACTCCATTTAGACCATTCTAAGGATAAGGAAAAATAAACACTTTAAAACGAGAAATTTTATACATTTTGCATTTCTTTTCTTCTCACCATAACTGGGCCGGAAATCTCTTTACTCTGCGAGAAGGCCAGTCGAGCTTGAGAGTGCAAGGACCCATCATAACTTCCTCCCACCGTGGAGAAAGGGGGTACGGCGCAGGACGAGATGGTGGATGTGATCAGCGACGACGAGGGAGGGGTGCTGGAACTGGCGGGCCCTAACGAAGAGGCCGTCAGACCTGGGAGTGTCACCGAAGACGAGTGATACACCGAATCGGACGAGGAGAGGGGAAGAGGGAGCTCGACGGAGAGAGGACTGCCAAGCGAGTCACTGAAAGACACACAAGATTTGATTTTTGGCATTTTGAAAGTTCACTGTACCATAGTAGAATCAAAAGTAGTTTTTGTGTTTAAATGGGATTTGTCTGACAGGAAAAAACATCCAACCGTTACCTGAGCGGTTTGGAGTACATGCTTGTCTGACTCTGCGTCCCTGGTCCTGATGCAGCCGCTACAGGGCCCGGCGCCGGAGTGGATTCCCTGGATGCCGCACTGACAGCACACTCCACAACTCCAAATTCGGGCAAAGCGGACTCCGAGCCAAAGTCGAGTGCTCCAAACTGAAGGTTTAGACCGGGGACGTCAGTGGACCCTGGCATTTCTACGGCTGTGGCGGGGATCTGTCATGACAAAAAGTTTGCGCATGTAATTGTTTGGATGGCCTTGATTTATATATCGGCAAAAAATATTACTGCTTAGGACTCCTTGGTGCCATCTAAATGTGTCTTGACTGAATTTTGATTTGACAGTTTGTGAACCCAAAGAAAAGAATCTTTGTAAACAGAGATTCCACGAAAGTGTTTCTCCTCAAGTTTGCGTTTTCTCACTTTAGCAGCAGCTTTGCTCAATTTAGCTTAGACTTAAAATTTGGGCTTTCAACACAAAACAAAAAAAATCAAGTAAAGTGGATTAATGTATTTAATTAGAGTATTTTTGTGGCAGAGAGACACAAAATAGCCAAAACCATTACCTTGGAAATCGGAGGCATCCTTCGTTTTTGACCTTTTAGTTGTGCGCGCTGTTGCTGTGGTGTACCGCAGCCCTGAGCGTCAAGCCCACCTCCAGCAGCCGGATTTTTGGAACCAACGGCCACCATCCCTGGGCCCACCTGCGCTGACGTGTTGCTGTGCTGGGGAACAGACGAGACGGATTGAGGAGGAGCCGCTTGTTGAGATGGTGGACTGGGCTGACGGGCCAATGGCAAGGAGGGACCAGTGTGCCTCTGAATGAGCTGGCTCAGCACAAGTGAAGGCTCCGGCTGGAGGCCAAACTCACCTGCAACAACAACAAAAACGCAGTGATATTAATTACAGATGGTAAAAAACCCACTTAGCATTACCGTCATGTAGTGAAGACTTTGATGAGAATACTTACGGCTGAACTGTGAGGTCAGCGTGGTTGTGTTAGATTCTGGCACCTTCATATCCCAAGTGGAGGAAGAGGGTGGGGTTATAGATGTTCCGAGGCTCGGCAGGCGCCCGATTGAAGGGTTGCCTCCTTGGGTGTTGGCAGGATGTGCCACCTGGGATGATGGCAGAGGACCCAAGCCAGGACCCTTAAGCTGTTCCAGTATCTGAGCCCCCGCGCTGGGTGCGGGCCTTTTGGCTTGACCCAGGTCTCCAAAACCAGCTCCGAGAACTGACGACTGGCACGGATAAAAGAAGGAAGGATTAGTCTGATGTGTCCCTGAAAATGCAAAAAAGGCTTTTTATTCACCAGAGCGGCATGAGCATAGCTGGTGCCGCTGGTGGTGCTGCGGCTGGGCGGAGCCTGATGTTGCTGCTGTGGTAGCTGGTGGTGGTGAGAGTTGGTGAAGACCAGACTCTGCGAGGAGGAGGAAGACGAGGAGGGGGCTTCTCTTCCACCGACTGCAGGTTTTTGCAGCAGAGAGGCTAGATCCAGACTACAAAACAAAACAGTTGCTCAGGTTAGAAAAAAAAACATTCGTTTGTGCTTCATTCATTGTTCTACTGTTAGTCATTCACCTTTGGCCAGGCGCGATGTGATTCTCAGCAGGAGGGGCGCATGAGGAAGTGAAAACTTTGGTCTCAGAGAGCTGTAGGAAAACAAAAATACCCCCAAAAATAAACAACACTCGTTTTAATTTCAAACTTTTCGTAAAACTTTTTGCGAGAACTCACACTAACATCCTCACTCCAGTCTTCCGGTCCATAGTCTTCAATGGGGTTTTTCCAGTTAGCTGCAAAAGAGTCAAGAACATGTCGGTGAGGTATGAAAAGAAAGACTATGCTTGAGCAGAAACCATCTGCGTCAACAAAAGTCCATGATGAAGTACGGTGCATTCAATGTACACAACACCAACCCATCTCTTCGGGATTGTTGTTGGCCGTTGTGTCCCAAGCCTCACTCTGTGTGGTCCCTGTTGTACCCGCCTCGGAGGTATAGTCTGCAGGATTGAAGGTTCTGAGAAATAATGAATGATTATTCTTATTTGTTTTAAATTGGCAAAATGATCAATTATTAAAAGCAGTGCAATCATATTACGACCTAAATCTTGTCTTATTTTGACATTTTTAATCATAATATTCTGACTAATCTCTCATAATATTCCAATTTATTCTCTTAAATCTCCTAATATTCCAACTTTTATCTTGCAAACTTTTTTTCTTCTTCTTTGTGTGGCCCTAATACTCCATGGTAAAATATAGACAACAAAAATAATTTTGTTTTACACTGTCATAATTTGGTATTAGAATTCTGAGACAAAAAAACGAATTCCACCCATTTTAGAACAGTGTTGAAATAGCAAACTGCAAACATCTTGTGGCTGTACCGATACTTAATAAAGTAATTCATGTCAGTTAGCGTAAAACAATAGCAACAGATTGGGTGTCAACATACCCCATTCCCTGGGCTGAGAACCTTGCTGCTGATCCTTTACCTCTGCCTCGACCTCCAGAACCTGCATAAAAAATCCCATGTACATCAACAACATCCACTCGGGGAATGATTAGGGTGGCATTTTTTTAAATTTGCCTTCTCACCTCGGCCACCTTTTGCCCTCCTTCCGCGCTCGGAGCCTCTCTCCACTGGTGTTACCTCCACACCATTTTCCACCGGACGAGCAGCGCCTGGTGCAAAGAGGCAATGAAACGAATTAAAATGAAGGCTGATGACAGTCTTACAAAATGTTATACCTTGCCGGTTTCTATTGCCCCCTTTGCCCTTGCGATTAGATCCCGCACGGCCCTTGGCACCCTCCTTCTCGCCTTTTTTCTCCCTGTTTTCCTTATTCTCCTTGCTTTCGGAAGGACCTTCCTTAATCAGTGGCTTCTTCTTCCCCACCGTCTCCCATGAGGTCTAAATACAAAGCATGGAACGGGCCGTGGAATGATTCGTTTGGTCAAATTGTATTCTTTATTACACCAAGCCTACCATATCCGAGGTGCTTTCCAGAAGGAAGTTGATGGCTCTGCTCACGTCCTCGTTGCAGTCGTGAAGCGCCACCATACACTCATCCTGGTTCTTCCCAGTAACCTCCATCAGCTGGGGGAAGCAGACAAACAAGTGCTAAAAATGTTGAAGGGAAGTTAGTAGTTCCTTGCGCCAGTTGGTTTCGTTTGTTATTTTTGTGTCGGCTACGGCCTGCAATCGAGGTAATGTTCTTTTGGTTGCAAATAAATGATTGAAAATTTAAATAGAGTTGTCCCTTGACCAGATTATTGTACCTGGTTAACCTTGTCTTCAAAGTCAGCATCATTCTTGTCATAGATCATCTGGGCAAGCCTAATTTGCTCAGCAGTAGCCTGTAACACAAAAAACACTAGAGTTGAGTACTTCACCATGATTTTCAAATAAAATACAAATGAAACTGAAATTACTTCAAAATGTTCTCATTTTTGTTAACTCCCCAATGTTGTGAATGACATAAATCTGACTCCAGTAGATATTTGCGAGACTACATTAAAAACTTCCAACGCTATAGGCTAACATTTTCAAAATTTGAAGCAATAAAGTGATATGTATCAAGCCATGATTTACTGATAAAAACTTGACAATAGTGGAGGGGGGAACACTTAAAGAAATAAAGATGTCAGCCACTCTTGGAAAGATAGTATGTCATGAATAGGTCAGCAACTCTTTGCAGAAAATAAGAGGAACAACACTCCTCACTTGCTTAGCGCAGCAAAATATTTTTAGCTTGGATTTGCGTGAAAACAAATAAATGGGGGTAAGCAGAAGTCAAGTCTTAAAATCCAACAATCATTATGTGCTATTCCCTCAACTTCCAATGAGAGCTGAATTTTATGGTTGACCTAACAATTACCAAGCTAAAATTGTTTAAAAATTCTGGCAAATGTATTGGGGGTCTTAATGTTAAAGTTCTTGCTAATTTCCTTCATTTTTCTCCAATCAGTTGCATTTTTATCTTGCCGATAGAAATGAAACTGATTGGAGAAAAATGAAGGAAATTACCAAGAACTTTAACATTAAGACCCACAATACATTTGTGCACTTCTGGACTCTCACCTGAATCTGTTTCTGCGGTTGAGATGTGTGAGTGGCAGCAGGCGGCACTTTTTCACGAGGGCCCCGGGCCTTTTCGCTGCCCAGCGAGCTCATCATATACAGTATATACAAAACTCTGTATGTACAAAATAGAAAAACCTACCAACAAAACAAGAGACACAAAACTCAATTAATATAATTAGGAGCAATCGACCGTAATGCATTTCTACTTGCTGAGAAACAGTGTTGCTTAGTGGCTACCAACTGTACTATTTGGGACTATTGGAGAAACAAGTTTTACTGGCAAAACAAACTGAAAAGATTGTGGGGGTGAACGTTATTTTTCTGGCATAGTTCAATACTTTTTGCAGAGCCATATTTCACATGGGGGTCATAACCGTTGCTGATTACTTCAAGCACTCAATGCCACATTGTCAAAGTTTCAATCTAGATAGGTGCAATCAATGTTGCAAAATGATGACAAATGACAGTATTTTTTTAACAATAGTAGAAGATTATACCAAAAATATGTGAAAAGCAAAATGAACGTTAAAAACGTTTTTTGGGGTGGGAAATGGGAAAATATGCTTAGTGACAGTTGGTTAGTGTGAGAACAATAGCAATGCAGTTTAACATCGGTCATGTGACGTCATCCAACACACTGACACCATTGGCTGCTGATTTGAACAAAGCTAATGCCATGGGGCACGCTCGATTTAAGTAGAAAAAGATTCCAATACTGGGACAAACAGTCTTATCAAGCAATCATTCCCGCACCGTTCAGTTCTATTTACAAATCAAGTTAATACTATGTATTTTATTTCAATCCTGCTGCTGACATTACTCCATTCATTGAAGAATGCGAGATGTTTCGTACTTCGAACTCCGCGTAAATGACAATATTTTGCAGAAACCATTATATTTAGGTATGGCCATCGAGCGACGATCACCAAAAAACATTCCCCAGAAAAGCTCTTTTACTTAGGAAAAGCCTGGACATATTGTTTATAGCAACGCTAACATAAGCCAAATTGTGTTACTTATTGACAATACCCGTGGTTGTTTAAGTCAATCCACGTGCCAACGCCATGTCATGTTCTCGCAGTGTCGTGCTCAAATAAAAATGTTACATTTGTCGCTCGTAATATTAGGGGCCTCTTTGTCCTCGGATGAGCTAACTTGCTAAAAGCTACCGAGTCTCAGAGGCAGCTGGGGTGAAGAAGCTAACGTTAGCATATGATGCTAGCTAAATCTGGTCCGAGTTGGGAACAATCGAGCGTCTATCAACCGCGTTTAGGTGCGGGCCATATCGCTCATTAACGTCATTTTTTACACACGACAACTACAAAAGCAGAGCAAATAGCGCCACAAGCGAAGATGAGTATCGAATTGAAGCTAGGCCTTTGAGCGGAACCCAATCCCATCACGACATTGCTCGCTGGGAAACCAAGACAACAGAAAAATTGCGAAAGACACCGCTAGCAACCCCGACGAAGGAAAACCCCGGCCAAACAAGCGAGCGTCCGGGTGCACTGAGCTCGCTCGTGAAAATAGTTTGTGAAGGCGTCGGGAATTGTACGCCTAATAGGCGAAAAACGTAATGAAAAATCGTGTTATTACCTACTTGCACGCTTCGCTCAGCCAGCAGCAGCAGACAAGGTGGTCACGTGATCGAGGCTACCGCGGTGGTTGTCCTCTGGAGACTGGACACCAACTTGTTTTGTCACACATTAACTCATAGTCTGCCACTGACAACGCTAGATGTCCAATTTAATTCAATTCTATTCATTTCGACTGATGATCGTTGCAAAAATTGGACGTCCAGCGCCGCCAATGGCAGCCAATGAGGTAAAACAGCACTTTACGGCTATGACGTTGACTTACAAAGAATGTCCTGCTTGTTAAAAAAAATTAAAGAAACAACTAGCATTCCAATTTACATTTTGAATTTATTTTCTCTTTTTTGACGTTTCAATAATTTGTTTTCCTTTTTATCATACATCCCCAAATTGCATCTTGGTAAAAACATTCATATGTATATATAAAAAAAACGGCAGCAATTAGTAGACACATCAAACCACGCACATCTTCAGAAATATACATAAAATGTATGCAAATGTAATTATGTATTTCATACATATATATCTATATACACCAGTACACATTTATATAAAATACACAGTGTGGGTTATTGAAGTTATCGTGTAGTTGGGGTTTTTCTTTCGAATCAGAAAATGTTCCATGTAAAAAAGAACCTAAAACAGAAAAGAGATAACTTATGGCCTATGGCAGTCTTTCACAGAAAGACTTGACCAAGGAGGGGGAAAAAAGACTTATTGGGCATAAGTCTACCAAAAGACATGAGCAAGATCACTCCTTGATACAAACAATAAATTTTACAACTGTGACACATGCATGTAGTACCAAGACTTAGAATAGCGCAAACAATTCATCTCAAATCTCTTCTATTTGGGTGGTTGAAAGGTTTTGAGCTAGCAATTTTCTTCCCCAGTCACCAGAAGGTCTCAGCATAAGAGGCAAGTCACCCAAATCAATAAAAAGCACAATTTGACAAGAAACCATACATACAATCCAAACAAAAATAGATGAAAATCCTCGTGACGGCAGACTTAACATGTAAGAAAGTATTGTAAGTATATGAACACAAAGAAGTGTGCAAAACTGCAGAAAGCGTCATGGTCGATCAAACAGCAGAGCAACTCAAGGTTCAGGGGGCCGGAGGAACAGTAGATCTTCATCAGTCAAAGGCTGTGCCAAGCCATTCAAATGTGGGCGGTATAAAGGGGGAATAAATAAATATGAAACTAACATTGGCATGTGTTTACCACTGAAAATAAAATTGGAAAATGGTTACACATCAAAACAGAGAGTAGATTTAGCTATCTACACATTTCTGCTGTATAAATTTGACCACAAATATTTACCTAAACTCTTATTTTGTTTGGGATAGGTTGTCTTCCTTTTGCTGAGCTGGAGATTTTTTGTGTGATTGTTTTGACAAAAACTAAATGCATTGCAGCTATCAAAAGTCAAGCTGCACAAAGGCGAGGTCGTAATTTCTTCAATCCTTCATCATAGAAATGTCACTGATTCTGGTCAGACAGCATGGAATGCTTCGTCTTCATAAAAACATTGAATTTTACATGCTATAGCCCAAATCTAAAAGAGAAATTTGTCATTGATGATATAACAATTGGTTATGGTTTGAAAATATTCTTGAGGGGCATCAGTGGCAGTTCTTGTAAAATGAATAGTTCAAAGAAATAGGAACACTTTAAAGATATTGATATTTGGTCGTAAACCCTGAATCCACAGCAGCGTTTGAGGACCAGTTTGGACACCCCTGATGTACAACAAAAATCAAAGCTGTGATATGGTGGCAGCTAAGACATGCTCCTGAATCTACATTCAGCAAACAACCATTTTAATTTGAGGGTTTTGGCAGTAACCCAGTTATGCAAGCTTTCCCTTAGACGAAAAAAAATAACGTTATTTTTCTCAAGTTTGGGGGTGGGAGGGAAATATAGGCACAACTTCTGAATACGTTATATTGGTTGAAAGCAACAAAATATACCCCTAGTCAAAACCTAGCAGTCAGAGGTGACAGGAAATATTTATATACGCATTTCTATGCATGGCGGTAGTACAAAGCATACATAACCAAATCATTTTAGCGCAAAAGCTCTGTTATTAATTAATGTTACTTCAGTCCAATTATTTTATTTCCACCGAAAACATACAAATGTGATGCCGGTACGTGCCGCGTTACAGTATTCATTTTAAGACACTGAATGTGGTATACTGTAAGTCCACAATTAAATTCATGTTTTCATTAGAATTGGAAAATGTACTGCAGCTTACCTATGTGGCGCTTTTGAGTGTTAAGATAGCAACATTTTCAAGCGATTATCTGAGTATCAGGCCGCTATCAAATTTTTTATCTCTGACGGCGCGACTTGTCCATTGGTAGTAAGAGAAGACCCTCTCCTAAGCATTCAAAATGACATTTCCTCTTAGACGTTGTGGAAAATTATTCCATTAAAAAAGCTGCCGTGTGTTCCTACGACTTGTAGTCTGCCCAAGTGCTAAATGTTGGCTAAACTGTAGCATTACCTGCAATTTATCCTGAAGGGGAGGGAAGCAGTGTGACACATGGTTAGAGCAGAAGATGATTTTGGATTTTGGGGAAAAAGACTTCTCAAACATTGGGGAATGCGTTAGAAAACCCCACTGGTGATGTTTTTAAATCAGGGAATGGCCATCAAGGATGATTAAAAGATCAAAAAACGGCATTTGCATGCACCCCCTTTAAAAACAGCAATAGGAGCATATTCGCATTTTTAAAGGAGATTTACATGGCCCTGCATAACCGTGTTACTGCCAAAAAAAACGACGATGAAGGGGCTATTGGCTACATGTAAGCGTAGCTAAGGGGAGAAATGGAGGGAAAGTTTGGATATAACACCAAGTCAAGCAAGGCTAGCTCCACAATCCTGCGTAGTTCCCGTGAAGGCCAGAACAGAGGGGTCCGCCGGCGACAAACAGTTTGGTGCCGGAGTCATCATAGCAGTGCGTGTATACGGCGTTTGGAAAAGAGTGAAGGTCTGAGAAATAACTCCTCCATGTCTCGTCATGATTCTGAAAAAGAAACAAGATTCCGTGGATGAAATTAATTCTGCTTCCTACCGATCGCTTGCCATTTCTAATGTTCCCAATATTGCATACCAGCCAGCCTTTCCCTGTTGTGAGCTTAAGAATGCCCTCTCCTGAGCACTTCCGGTACCCTCCGGTTGTTATCAAAGGGTTCTCGAGAAATCTCTGAGCGCGGATGTCGTAGAAGAGGAGTGACCCTTGGCCAGTGCCCACTGTCACGATGTGCTCATAAAAACTGACCGAACGAATTCCTGTAGAGACAATGGGCCTCAGTTCAGCAAAGTATTTCTCAAAGCTTATTATTCTTCATTATTTGTAATAATAATTGAGAAGGCCCTACATTGGCTCACAAAGAGGTAAGTACAAACCTATTAATAAAACACAATTAAATGTACATAAAACTTAAGAACACGTGTGAGGCTTGAGGCCCAACATTCCGCATGACTTCAGCATTGATTTATACAATTCATTTATTTCAGGAAACACAGACTCTTTTAAAAATAATAGATAACTCACCACTTCCCCTCTCTCTGGAATTAACCGATTTTATGCTGTGTATTGGCTGACGAGGGTCCAAAAACGACACGTGGGCCTGCGATCCAGCAGCATATACTGACCAGTCCTGCCCGTATGCCAAACACACGTTTTCCTTGCAATGAGGCAGCTTTGTAGACAAAAGCTGCAGAGAAGCAAATGAGCCTGGTATTGTCAACATGCCAAAATTCTTACTCCATTACTACCTGTGCATAAAGTACCTTACTTAATACAGGCAATGAAAACAAAGTTAAAGCCTAAAACATGAAGATAAGTACCTCTCAATGTAACAATAATAGTTTTTTTTAAATATAAATACAGCATAAAAACAACATTAAGTTGGCTGTCACAGTGAAAAAAATAAAAGACATAAGTTGCTCTTGAGTATAAGTCGCAGGTCCAGGCAAACTATGAAAAAGGTGTGACTTGTTGTAGTCCGGAAGGCCATCTCCATTTTGTCTGGTAATCTTTTTCTAAATTTTATTTTATTCATATTTTAGGAAAATGTCACTTGCCTTGCACAAGGTGTGCTCAGCTTTCCAAAGATGGAAGTAGCCATCTAAAGATACAGCGCCAAGCTCCTGAAGGAAAAATAAACTCACTTGGGACACTTGTTTGAATTGTAAATATCATCTAATCATCCCAAAGGGTGTTTGAACATAACACTCACTTTGTGGTTGTTGTTAAAGGCCAAAGCTCGAACTTTACAGTTGTATGGATGGGTATTCTCCTTTGGGATGTCTTTGAGGGCTCGGTGGGAGATGTGGGCATAGGAGGGCATGGCTGTCTCATTCTGACTGTGCTGTGCTTGATTCATCACTTCCTCTGTTACCTCCCAGAGACCCATGGAGCCATCTCGTGAACCTGAAAATTGGAAAATTAGGAAGATATTTCAAGTACACCAGTAAAGTAAGCAACCAATCTAAACTTGGTACCCATAAAAATCAATCACAGGCCTTTGTGGCAGCAGCAAAACTGACATTGCAGTTCAGCTGGTGTGAAACCCCCAACACCGCTCATTCATACAGAGAACTCACCAGACACTGCCATCCTGTCACTGATCCATGCTATTGAGAAGATCCAGTCATTGTGGCCATCCTAACAAATACATGACTACCATTAAAACAACAAAGCCGGTCACGTGCCACTTTTGTCAATACGTTAGAGAAGATGTGCATGCATTTAATTTGAGAAATTTGGTTTAGTCAGACCGACTAGATGGACTATGTGGCAAGATTGCACTGATCCAAAGTGTTGACAATTGAGACAATTTGACTACTCACATCGCCAACACAAACGGGGTCCAGTGTAGGAAGCTTGTAAATGGCCAGACTGTTGGGGTTGTCTCCTCCAGTAGCCAGGAGAGTTCTTGAGCTGTTGATTTCAATAGCATGGATCCCGCAACCCTGCTGGTCCAGTCGGGAATGAGAGCTCGAGTTTGTGTTGTAATTCTGCACAACCCCTACTACGGAGCCTCCACTGTGACACTCCCGGTCCTTGAGCATGGGAATCCGAGTGATCTGCCCCGTCATGACGTTGGTTACAAAAAGCTGAAAGGAAGAACATAAAAAGAGCACAACAAATTTAATTACGTAACATTTATGAATTACACACAGAGGCCATCAACAACATCAAACTCACAGAGAATAGTCATTTTCTCTTTGCAGTCAAATCAAACCAGCGTAAGGGGGACTATTAAAGTATATTTAATGACTTTATTGTAAGTGTAAAAACTACAACAAAATTGGGACTCCAAAGAGCTACTCCTTTCAAGTTGCATTCCAGGTAAATACAAACGCGAAACACCAGAGCAACACATTATACAAAATATCAATATTGGGGGAAAAAACATGACTGCAATGTAGTCCGATGAGTTAGAGTTATTTTCTCGAAGTACTGATTTTTTTGGGGTCAATTTTTGCATACTTTCAGGCTCCCGTATCATCTGCCAGAGACCAAATTAAAAATTCAGGAAAGAGTGATTAATATCTACAATAGCACTCTTATGCTATGATTACAGATATTTACAAATTTAATATTTACATATTTTACATTGGCCACAATGATCAATAACCCAAAATCTAGTAACACAATCATACTCTAGGGAAACAATCATGGTTAGTTGACTATTATGAAAACTGTAATTTGCAGTAATTGGTATACAGTAGATTTCAAGGAAAAGATCTCACCGTGTTGCATTTGGTCCCACATACAACCTGTTGCTGGTTGAGCCATTGTGAGGCAAATACTTTGTTAAGACGCCCAAGAGAGAACTCCCTCTCCTTCAGAATGCCAGGGAGCCTGCCAGCGGCAAAGCCACGAAGGCTCCGCTGGAGCTGCAACTCGTGCTGCTGCTGAGGTCTGAACTCTCGGCCCCGGAGGGCGCAGACGACCGAGTGACGACTGCGCCACCACTGTACATGACGTGAAGAATAAGAGATGCGGCTCCGCTTGTATGCTGCCTGACACCAGCCCAGCTAATGGAAGGAAAGTTACAGAGGGAAAGCCAATAATGGTCAAGATGGTGGGGGGAAAAAAAGAAACGCGGTGTCAAGCTTGCATAAGTATGGTCTTTGCCCACATAAAGCATGTATATATATGTATAAACCCATTTCACTTTCAGTGCTAAGTGCATTAAGATCTGGTTAGACTGGGTAACAACTTTGTCGAATTTTTTTTTTTTGTGTTTGGTTTTACAACTGTTATCTAATTTCTGGGTGTGGAATCCACAACTGATTCCAGTTTTGCTAAATCATGTGAAGTGTTTTTGCCACGGTTTACTTACTATGTTGTTACAAGATGAACAATGCATATCATAGTTTAAGATAAAAAACACCATTGCATGCCTCTTTCTTTCATATTTTATCGTATGTCAATATGTGAAAATATTGATTTAACAAGCACGTGAAGACAGTGATTTTTAATGTACGAGGAAAATGGGGATCAGTTGTTCAAAAACTTGACTTATAAGGAAAACTGAGATCATATTGGATACCACACAAAAATGAGTATATGTTGGAAAATATACATAGCAGCGAGCGCACAGTTAGTAGGTAGTATATTAATGTATGATGATCATTCTATCGATAGACAACGCATTGACCAGATAGATCTTTAATCTAGTTCGGTAGACAGAACTGATGGTTCACAAAATGTAATGTTAACCTCGGATAGCGTTATCATTCGCTAACTGGCAGCTACTAAGTGACTTAGCAAAGGTGATACTGCCAGTGTAAATACCTGCAGAATGAACACCTCTGAGCTGACCAGGTGGCCCCATAACTGGCTAACGTTAGCACGCCATGTAATGTAGACAACATTTGCGGATACATACGTTATAAATGTCGATAGCTATTTGATATTGAGTGTTGAAAGGTATATCGACAGCGATCGTTCCAAGTGTCACGTTGGTTTTCCCCCTTAGTCCAGATTAAATAACTCGATTTTTTTTAGCACGAAGCTAGCTAGCATGCTTAGCTTAGCCAGTAAAATTGACCGGTTTCCGCCTACCTGTTGTTGATCCTTGGGCTCCCCTGCCTTTCTTTTCCTGCTAACTGTTTTTCTCGCCATAGTCTGACACACACAATTCCCTCACCCACATGGAGGATAAACCTGACTCTGGACGTTGGATCATATAATGTCGTTAAGCGATGTTGTTCTTCGGCCTTTGCTGGCGGCATCCGATGACAAGCGAGAACGATTACATACGGGATCCGATGGCTTGTCGCTGTTCGGGGGAATTTAGCAATTCTAACTTGCTAGTGAGCGACAAGTTTAAACTATAAAATCCCAAGTGTTGGATCGCTAGCTTAGTTGGTTGTTCAACCCTTGAATAGTCGCGTCAGCAACGATGAGATCAACGGTAACCGCGCAGCCGCACTCATTAAACATCAACAAAAACAAGGTCATGCGTGCACGCGCCCGTTGTGCGCGCGCGTTCACGACGATCGTGGGGCCCTTATTCAGGGGTCTTCCTTCAGTTAAGTTTGATCACAATTTTGAAAGTGAGAAAATACATCAATATGACAGGTGCCACGGTGTCAAATATTTTTAAATTACATATTTAAACAAAAAAATAACTATACACATTTAAGCAGAATCACAGGTCGTCTCTAGAATGCATTAGAAGGTAAAATGGCTAACATGGCTCCCGGAATATATGTTGGCTATATTTTTTTGGCAGGGCTCTAAATGTATTAGCAACAGAAAAAATGACGTTTTTTACTTACCAAGGCAGATAATTTTAAAAGTTGTCTAATTGATTCGTCAGCTGTTGAAGTCAGGTCATATGACGGCTTGCAGAGTCCAATATTTTCAAACATAAATGTTTCATGAATAATAGCAGGTTCCCCATCCACAATTCCAGTCTCTAATTGTCTAATTAATTAATAAACGAGGACTTTATATTTTCTGTGGAAGCCCCAAGAAAAAACATGCAAGCACATAGAAAGAAATACCAGCAACAACTCAAAGCTACCGAAATGATTCGTGTATTTAATCATTGGGAACTTCCAATTCACTCAAGAGGCAGACACTAAACAGAATTGAAGAGAAGTGTAATGTTAATAATTGAAATATGAACTAAAAAAAATAAGTTACACGGAATGGGGTGATGGTACTTAAATTTCTAAAGACTGATTTAAGTGTTAATGGCTAGAACTTGACATTTTTGGCTTGGCTTCTTTTCCAACTTGGGTCAAATAAAAAAATGCATTAAGATTTACTTGAAACATTAAAAATAAAAAAGCCTTTGGGGAAAAAAAAAACAATATTTTTATTTGGTCTTCTGGTAGGGATCTTTACTGACTTGATGGAATATGTTGAACATTAACAAAAACTGTTTCCCCCTTTAACATTAATGCTTAGGGGACCCATTTTCTTGTGTATTATCAGATAACATTGTTTGGCAAAAAAAATCTCATTAAGATTAAAGATATGCTTGCATTAGATTTGGTAACATGACAAATTACTGATGTCAAAACATATCTCGTCCCAGCAAGATTTGAAGTGTTCCAAATCCTCCAACAACTAAAGCGGCTCAAAGTGCCAGTTAACAGTTAAATTAAATTGCTCTATTGCACTGTGATCTGACTGGAAAATAAAACTCTTCTCACACATCCACACCTTTCCAGTATGCAATCAAACAAAAGTTAAGTTTAGTTATCATACTGTACATCAAATCAAACTATATTCAAATCAAAGTATCAGTGTACTGTATTAAATAACTCGAAAAGTATAAATCAAATATGTGTGCAGTAAGACATGTCAATGCAAGTGGTGTATAGATGTATTACTTTTTAATCAAAAGGCAAAACCCCCTTTTATCGACTAGTTGCTCCAGCGCAGGAAAAAAAACGGAGCGACAATATCGCTTATTTTGATTGGCGCAATTACAAATGCGTAAATCTTAAATCAGTTGATGCGAAATCTATTGAAAGTGACGTGAAAAAGTGCTGAAAACAAACGCAAATGAAGGAAGGAGGAGAAGGTACAGTGAGCCAGAGAAGAGTGCGCACTTCTCCAGTTTTCTCTGTCTGGTCACTGTGGGCTTGACGTTCATATTCACCTGTGATGCTTGTTGGTTAAATTTTAAGAACAACCCTTATCCCATTGCACCACTTTTAAGATCTGCACTAAGCGGAGAAAGATGGCAGTTTCAAGAGTTAAACCTCCTTCCAGTTCTGACCTAAAGTCATCTCAAAACACTTCCAAGCGGAAGCAAATATAGATGGCCTCGAAGCCAACATCCCAAATTTCTCTTGCTCGTCCTCTCCATTCTTGAATACCCTAGCAGTACCAGTTTCTGGAACCTAACCTCAGTCTTTATTAGAAAGAAACACTGCTCAAGTATTGTTACTCTTGGCACAAAGTGCTTGAGACACAACACAATTTAGCACAGGGCTTGTGGCAGTCAGGAGAGATTGAATAGAAATAGAACTATTTTCCCAGTTTTCTCTTCCACAGCCAAGGCAAGCGGATGTTGCAGAGCATGGTGTGATTGGGTGGGCAGAAAAAAAAAGGGCTGTGAGGTGGTACTAGGAAACGAGCCCCGCAGCAGTTCCTTCACTGGCTTTGCTCAGCTAGCCGCAGCCCTAGCCATTAGGTCCTCTAGTGCCTTGTCCTGATCATTGTTGTGGACCAGGAGCACCTCTTTAATGGTCTCCCGCTCAAATCCCATTTCTCCAAATCTCGACATCAGTTCAAGAAACTGCAACGCCTAAGAAGAGAGAAAAAGAATTTACCATGTCACAAGTGGTGGCTTCTTAGCCTCTCTTGCCCCCAAATTTTGCATCAACAAATAACCTCGAAATATAGGAAGATAACTTTCCATTTTCTAAAGAGTAGTACTTACCTTTTCTTCTGAGCACTGGTACATCTCTAAACATTCCTCCACTGCGCTAGCATCGAAGCCCCGCTCACAAAGACGTCCATGGATAAAGAGATAATCCAGTACCTTGGACAAGTATAGACAAGTTTATTCATAATTGATACATTGTAGGTGACATATGCAGCGAGCTAGTTTTACGTGTTTTTGGGTCAAACTGAATGTAACCTACCACGGTTGTTAAACTTACTCAGGAAGAGGGTACGCATATTGCACTAATAAGAATTCCAATACACATAGAACAAACTGTTCATACTACTATTAATTCATTACACCCATTTTATCTCTAACCGAGATTGTTTATTAGATGAATGACAACTAATATCAACTACAAAGTAAAAATAATATTGACTCAATACTTTTAGATCTAGGGATGTCAAGTCAAACAGCCTTGAAAATTCCTGTTATTTACTCATTTCAGTTCGGGAAGATTTTAGTTTTGAGTATGTCAATGCGAAGAGAGACGTTATACGACATAATTGCATGACTGCTGATAGAGAGGAAAGGGTCCACACCTGCTCCACATTCTGCCCTTGTCGCTGCATAGCCCGGAGAACACCTTCATAAGAATAACCCATGCCCACAAGGGTTTCCACACATTGGCGCTCACTGGGGGTCATGCTAAGCAAGGCTCCCCCACATGGCAAGGCAGCAGAACCTGACCCAGAGTTCGCCTAGGGAATGAATATGATAAAAAAAATCAATGAGATAGGTCTGAAATAGAAATATACACATTAAAAGAGCAGTCCACCACTGTGTACGTAACCTCTAGCTAACCTGTTTTGGTCCACCACTCTTACTGTAGCTGTGGTGCGCTGGTGCAACGATAACTTGGGACTTGTGTATAGTCGGGGAACCGCCATTAGGAAGGTTCTGTCGTAGAGTAGGCACAGGTGCGAGGCGTGGGGTGGATTTTACCGGCTCAGGATCTCCAGAATCAGAAAGTTTGGGAAAAGTCAGAGAGCGGATATTGCACGGCCGATCCTCCGCTTCAAAAGCCGATCTCCCGTGGTGCCCAACTCTGTCCAAATCCACTAAGGAAACCAAGCCATTAGGTTTATGAGCAAAGACTGGTTTCACTAGAGGGCTGGTGTTGGTAGGAGGAGACGGGCTATTTCCACGCGAAGCTGGCGCTTGTTGGGACCCATCCGGAGGGGATCCCAAAGTCGTAGGCTGAGGCTGGCTCTGGAGAATGTTTCGAAGCTCTTCTTTATCGTCCAACGTTTTAAGCTCCAGCTTGTCGAAGGGGTCCTCTTCTCGCTCAAAGTCAGCAAGGTTGAGGCCGTGTGGTTGAGGAGTGCTCGGTTGGATTTTCCTCAAACCAAAACTTGGGGCAGGCAGAGGAGTGAGAATAGCATCGTGGCTTAGTCCTGCCATTACGGGGTTCATTGCTGGAGGCGGAGGAGGAGGAGGGTCGTGATCTCCAACGGCGGCTTGAGACTTGTTCCCTCCACCGCTATTGGGGTCCTCAGGCTGAACAGAGCCTTCTTGATTTTCCTCCTGCTGCTTTGCTGCGGCCTCTTGTGCGCGTGCCTCTGCTGCTCTCGCCTCATCCAGCTCCACTCCCCACTGAACAATTCTCTTCTCCAGGGAAAAGTCATACTGATCAAAGAGAGATTGAAATGAGATCGTTGATAGGACTCTGAATACTATATTCGCTTTCTATTTCACTCCAAATAAATACTATAGTCTAAAACGGAGTACTATGATCATTTTTACAGAAAAACAAGCAGAGCGGCTTGCCGGTCCCATTATTAGGCCAATAAAGCTAGTTTGACTTCTGAAATATAGTTGCATCCATGCAATAAATCAAAAGGAAATAATGCATTCCTTCAATCTATTTGTGTCTATGCGCGCGCGTCCTAACCGAGTTAAAATCCTGAGGCGACCAATAAAATTTTGCTGAAAAGTTTTAAATAAAGCGGAATTGACCAATCAGACGCCTTGGCACCTTCCCGCTCGCCAGTGGCTTCTGTTGAGATGGGTGGGCAAAATGGGCCTATGTCAAATGTCAGCGGACTTGTCCTTTCTAAATATTGACAGGGATTTTCTTAGGTCCTAACTTGATGGAAAAATGTGTTTTGCCATAGTCGAATTTACCACAGTAAGAGATTAGTGCAACCGCCGTCTCTTGGGCACGTCTGCGATGCAATTGATGAACGTTTTCCGTTTTTCCTCGTTGCGAAAAATCGATTTTTTGAAAAACTGGGGCCCAAATTCTAAAATCCTAGAGCCGTACATTTGAAATTGTTTGTTCAGAAACGCATTCAAATCGGATGTACGGTGTCGTCTCCATTTTGTTTGACGATAACAGACAAACACACTAACGCACACACATTCTCAGAAATAGCAATGTGCATAGATGTACAGATTAGATCACGTGAGTAGTGATGCAGCAAAATTATTATATATTTTTTTACACATTTGCTGATAGCAAGCCCTATTAAGATGTTAATCTTAGCGATTTTGTGTGAAAGTACACTGAAAATAGCTCAAATGATTTACCTCTGTGCTTGCCAACAAAGAACTGCAGTCTGGCATGCAAAGGCCAACAGGTAGCCCTACTTTGGGAGGACAGTGAAACTTTTCATTGATCTTGAAAGGAACATCATCAATGTAGCTGATGGGTCCTACATGAAAAGATAAAACATGAATAAGATGGTTGACGTTAGAATTTTGTGTTTTGAACTAATCTTTAAATGTGAAGATTTAAACATCCTTGCCATTGTTGTAAGCATCTGATACGGACTTCCTTGTAGCCATTTAGATACTCTGCGGGGTAAAAAGAAGACACCCACGTTACAGACTTTTTTCATCAATAAATTGTGTAGTAGCATGTTTGCCATTTCAGTATTTTGATGTGGGGATCAAGTAATATCAATGTGTACATTGGTAGTCAGCTGAATAAACACAGCTTGTAACTCTCTTCCCCAGAGAATGCCACTATCCTATTTTGGCTCCAGCAAGTGAGTAGCTTCAACAGTCTGGGCTCAAAAAGGTTCTAGGAAGTTATTTACTTGTCTATCTGACTAAGAAATGGAACAGATAACTGTAATCTTATGAAATATGGCATTTTAGTCAGGACTGTACTAAAATATATTTTCAGCAACTATATTTAAGCTATCTAACAAGCAAACCATCACTGTAGTACATTTCTGGTTAAGTCCTTTAGTCTATAATTTTGAAACCCAGAAAAAGATTGTCTACTTGGCCTCTCAATTGAGTGTGAAAATTTCCAATGCTTTGAATCCAAGTGCACATCATGTTTGTTTTGTCACGCAGCACAAAAATAGACGAACAATAGATGTTATTGTTTAGCCATGTCAAGCTAAAATTGATTGTCAGAGTACACAGAAATACTAGATCTCAAATACTTTAATCAAAAATATAATATATACAATGTCCTCAATGTAAATATATTAAGTGTAGAAGATAAACTGATCCCATGGTTGTAACAACATTCCTACTGTGCGAGTTCAAGGTCTAAAAAAACGTGTTTAAATCGTCGCAACAATCCCCAGAACAAACCAGGACGCAGTTTTCGGAATCAGTTTCTGGGGAACCTAACTAATGGCAAGCTTTAGATCACGAAGAATCAAAAGTGATTACAAAACACCAGAACAGCATTAGATGATGCTTAAGTTATTGATTAGCAACCAGCTATGCTTACGAACAGTCGCCAGTCAACGTTGAAATAAGTTAGATCAACAGTCGATATGCCTTTAAATCGACTTATGTTGGGGAAGGAGGAAATAAAATAAAAAAGTTAGAAAAAGAATACCTTCATGGTGTACGTTTTGGGGAAAAGTCTGTCAAACGATTCGCTTGGCAAGTGGCCTGACTTCTACTGTTGCCACCGCCCCGAAACGAAACAGATCAAACATAAATATGGTCCTCACCTGTATCTGGTCCGTCTAGCTCTTACAAATGTAACTCGATGCTTTATTTGTACGCTGCTTCAATTGTAATTACGATAAAAAAAATCTTTTATATATAATGAAAATGCTTTCCTTTTCTGCCGAGGGACGCCATCTTGATTTATCAGGCTCCCTTCCACTGGTTCCTGTCTGACGTCACTCGCTTGAATGACGTCAGGAATGTCTTCTTCGTCTTTTTGTTGCTTTCTTCTTCGTCCTTTTTCGTACTCTTCATTTTCTTCTTCTCGGTTATGTGAATCAGGATTTTAACTAAGTCAACTACTCCAAAGATCATCACAATTTAAAGCGTGTGCTATTTTCTTGGTCTTTTTTATTTTATTTTTTTACATTTTTGCCTGTCCAATTATTATAGATATAATTTTCTGCGGTACAAACCAGCACAGACCCAACACAAAAAAATTACGCATTTTTTTAAAATTTCCACTAGGGCAATGTCACGCTGACGTCATCACCCCCCAAAAATAATATTCAATATCTCAAAAACTAAAACTGCACAATCAAAACTTTTTTTGCGGCACAAACGTTTGCGACCATTTTGGAGTGAATCGGACATTATGGCGAATTCTGAAAGACCTGTTAAAAGAATCTCTAATATCTAAAAAAAAAAAAAAAACATAACGGCACAAACGTATGAACATTTTTTTCAATTATTATTATTTCCAGTATGGGGGCAACTTCACGCTAATAACGATCGAGTGCGCGCACGCAAATCACGTTCAGATCGTCGATGACGCACCGCAGACACGCGCAATGGTAACCGGAAGCATCGTTGAGAGGAAAATAAAAATCGACCAAAAACCCCAGTTGATCTTCATCTTAACCCTCTCACCTGACGTCGATTCTACGGCGTAGATCCGCATTGGATAGCCTTTTTACCCAACGGCAGTCGAAAGGGAACGCAAGAAAGCAGCAATAAAAAACGAAAACAAATCTAAAAAAAAGAAAAAAAAGAAAACCTGCCCCATTTGACCGAAGTTGCTCGCTAACTGGTTTAGCTGACGTGGGGAGAAGTTGAGACTGCCAGAGAGCAGAGGGACGCACACAAACAAACTGGGATCAGCTGAGCGTCTCTCGGAACCGAACCAGCGGCGTTGGGAAATGTCACGGAGGGTGACTTTGCTTTTGGGAGCCCAAGAATGAGCCACGGGAGACGCTGACTTCCGTTGAAACGAGCTCCATGTAGACTGTCAACATTGGCAACACAAAAGAATTTCGCCAGCACCTCACGAGGATTCTCCATAAAGCAGTAGAAGAACATCCACAGTGCTTTTGACTTTGATCAAGCACCACCAATGACTTTGTTCGCCAATTTTCTGCTCTAACCAAACGATTACACATATTGCATTGCAACCAGACAGGTAAACACTTATATTTTTCTTCATTTGTCTTTTGCACTGGGGAACAAAATCAAATTCCATATTCATTGTTGGGTGATAATATTTCTTTGCAAGGCAATTAAAATCACAGGACACACTACCAAATAAATAATGATCCTAAAAGGTATTAAGATAATGATCCTATTGGTGGTCACAAAAAAAGTCTTAAAATCTTAAATAAAATAAAATAAATGAAACACAGAGAGACAAACTATGCATTGCAGGAGTATGGGATGAAATTATTTTTTTTAAATAAACATCAAATTAGAACACAGAGAGAGACAAAAAATGCATTGTGGGATTATGGGATGAAATGATTTTAAAAAGCATATATATAGACAGAGACAAAAAAGAATTTCGTGATTATGTGATGATTTTTTTTTAAACAAGACTTATTCCACTTAATGTGTGAAGGATAGATAGGCTTGTGTCAGATGGCAATTACATTATGTAATGTTTCTGTCATTGTCATGCTCTTCTCTTTGGCCAGATCAGCATGGCCCATCAGGCAACCCCAAGTTCTCAGAAGGCCCTGATGATGGAATTGAAGTCCTTACAAGAGCAGCCCGTGGAAGGCTTCCGCATCACTCTGGTTCAGGAGTCGGATCTCTACAACTGGGAAGTGGCCATTTTTGGGCCCCCAAACACCCTGTATGAGGGAGGCTACTTTAAGGTAAGGAGGCATTTGCTTAGTCTAGTATGTAATAGCTGTTAAAATCTCTGTCCACGATTTCTGAGATTTGGTCTTTGAATCTCAACTACTTTGTAAGTGGAGTTGCACATTCATATTAGGACGAAAAAAAGCAAGGTTCATTGTGTTATCTTCTAGCCATGTTTGAAAACTACACATTTTGGTGACATATCCTCATTTATGATATTTCTGGCTGTCATTGGGCTGGTAGAGCATTTTATGTGAAGGTGGTTTTGGATGTTGGCCCTACATTAAATAAGGAAATAAACCAGTAGCTAGAGGGCGACCCGGTGGATCAGTGGTTAGCACGTTGGTCTCACAGTGGGGGACCTGGGT
The DNA here is from genome assembly GCF_051989625.1 of Stigmatopora argus. NCBI lineage: Eukaryota > Metazoa > Chordata > Actinopteri > Syngnathiformes > Syngnathidae > Stigmatopora > Stigmatopora argus. Next base: position 10,391,457 of record NC_135392.1, on the reverse strand, counting down.
TCAAATCCAGGTCGGTCCACCTGTGTGGAGTTTCCATGTTCTCCTCAGGCCTGCGTGGGTTTTCTCCAGGTACTCTGGTTTCCTCCCACATTCCATAAAACATGCATGCAAGCTGATTGGACACTCTAAATTGCCCTTAGGTATGAGTGTGAGCATGAATGGTTGTTTGTCTCCTTGTGCCCTGCGATTGGCTGGCCACCAATTCAGGGTGTCCCCCGCCTCGTGCCCGAAGTCAGCTGGGATTGTGAAAGGAATTCAGATTTAAAAAAAATTCTGTACTACTGCTCCTAGTTACATCAACATTTACACTCAAATACCATTCAGACAGAAACAATTGTTTCAAATTGTATGGAGCACTAGGAGTGTCCCCTGCCCTGGTATTGCAGCATTTACTTTTACACAGGTCCAATTGTGTTTGTCAAAATGCATGGAATGTTATTTGTGACGTATACAGTATCAGCCTATAATTACAGCACTTGTACAGAAGAGGACTTGAATGTGTCTTCTGTCTCCCAGGCTCACATCAAGTTCCCCGTGGACTACCCCTATTTGCCACCAACCTTCCATTTCATTACCAAAATGTGGCACCCTAACATCTATGAGGTATTTTTTTGTGTGTCTTTATGGTATTCATATGGATATAGGCACAATGGCCAAATGTGTCATCAATTGGCTCCTGCTCTCTTACTTTTTCTGTAATGTGACATTTTTTCCCCTCAGAACGGCGATGTGTGCATTTCCATCCTACACCCTCCAGTTGATGATCCACAAAGCGGGGAACTGCCCTCAGAAAGATGGAATCCAACCCAGAATGTTAGGTAAAGATATTCTCTTATTCCGGGGTAGCCTTTTTATGTCTTTGATGCGGGCTGAGGGATACAAAACAGTTTTATAAATAGTCAAAATAATAGCAGTTTCAAGATAAATCATTGTGCACCATTCATGCTAGGACAGCCTCTGGCCAGAATCCATTGTAAGCCACAATCAAACTTTGTTCCGTGTGTTTATGTTTGCATGTTTTTCTTTAAATAGAACTATCCTGCTCAGCGTCATCTCTCTACTTAATGAGCCAAACACCTTTTCCCCTGCGAATGTGGATGCTTCGGTCATGTATCGCAGATGGAGAGACAGCAAGGGCAAGGATAAAGAGTATGCCAAGATTATCAGGTAATGTAACATGGTATAGATACGTTCTATGTTTAGACACACATTGGTGTAGTGCAGGGGTGGGCAAACTATACCAGAAAGGGCCACCGCAGTGGGTGTGGGTTTTCGTTCCAACGTATAAGATGAAACCTCTCCACCAATCTGGTATCTTAGAAGTGCAACCAATGGATTGCAGTCAGGTGCTTCTTGTTTTAGCAGAAACCTCATTGGTAAAACTGTTTGTGTTGGATCGGTTGGAACAAAAACCTGCACCCACAGCGGCCCTCGAGGACCAGTTTGCCCACCCCCAATGTAGTGCAATCTTGTGTGCCCTGACAAAACAAAGATGAAACCATTCTGGGTGATGACAGTCAAACAGGGTGTTGGTACTGTCATGGTCTGGGGCTACATGGGTTGCAATTTGAATTCCAACATCTACTGTGACCCCCTGAATGAGAAAACCATTCTCTCCCTTTGCAAACTGAGCTCCATGGCACCATTCAAACACAATTGCTATCAAAATACTACTCCCACACCAGAGCATTTGTCTTGGAAATGAACAATTTCCACCTCTTTACACCTCTCTGACTCTACGCCATCATTGCTCAATGCCATCTGTGCACACGGCCGCAGCTACGCTTCCCTCCATTTGATAATCAACACAGATAAGACGGTTCTCTTTCGTTATTCCAATTTAGAACAAAGATACTCAGATGCCTAGAAAAACAGAGTGAGACCTCATCTCACAGCATATTGCGTCGCACCAAACAAAAAAACGGCGAGTGCCCTCAACACGTAGGGATAAATTGCAGAGGAGGAAATCCCGACCTCATTTCCATCTCGACAGGCTAACCGAAGAGTGACTTTATTTCCGTTTAATTGCAGAAAACAGGTGATGTCCACAGCGGCGGATGCCGAGCGAGATGGGGTCAAGGTGCCGACCACGCTGGCAGAATATTGTGTCCAAACAAGGGTCCCCTCACAGGACAGTAGCTCAGACCTACTCTACGATGACATTTATGACGACGACATGGAGGAAGACGAAGAGGACGACGAAGAGAGCGAGATGGAGTCTATAGGCGAAGCCGGAGCTGTCGGTGCGACGGAGGATGGAGGGACGTCCAACAGATGTTACGACGACCAGGATGACTCTGGCAACGAAGACTCGTGATGGTCTGGATTGTTACTGCTCCTTGCCAAACACCTCCCGCTTCCCCCTCATCCTCTGCCTCATTTCGTGTGTTTGTGTGTGTGTGTGTGTGCGCATGAATGTACACAGTGGGGGTCAAAATCTACTGCCAAAAACCTTTCATCATGTATTTACCAATTCGTCCTGTAAAGTCTCACTACAACTTTAAGAAAAGTTTCCACAAAAAAAAATTGTTGTCAAGTCACCATTTGCCTTAATTACAGCTTGCACTTAGTCCGGTACAAATGTAATGTAGAAACGATTCAGCATTGAACACCTCCCCAAGTTCTTTTTATGATTTTGTGCTATATTTCGCCTTTTTTCTCCCATTTTGTGAGGTGTAGGCTGATTACTAATATTCATCTCCTCCGAGTTTTGCCTGTCTGCCAATTTAGTGAACCTTATATGATAAATGATGAAAACAATGGCCCTTTCTCATTTCTCCATCCCCACTGTTCCATCCCATGTATCTCTTCTTGTCATGTTTATGTGTCCTAAGGGTGGGTGACGATTTTTCAAGAACTTAACATTAAAAAAAAAATGGCAAATGGACAAACTGATGGTCAACAACCAAATCAAGGTGGCCAGGCGGTGTTTCACGGCAGTATACTTGCCTTTTTGACGCAATCATCTTAACTCTGTTGACACAAAGCTCTATGGCGCCCTGTGCGCAGCAGCATCTATCACCACTGATCCCTCATAAAGGATGAGTAGGCTGAAGACCTCTTTGCAACCTCTCTCTGCCTGCCTTTAAACTCAGGTTCTCTCTAGACTTTCTCTGAGAGAGGATAAAGCAAAGAAGCTCCTATAGACTGGTCAGCTCATTTTCTTTATTTTAATATGAGGGCAAATTGTAGCCTTCAATCCCACAATGGAGTGTTTACAAGTGTTGGTGTTGGTTCTGATTAAAGGTTTCCACACCCCACAAATAAAAACAAACAAAATACTAATATTCTAAGCAGAGGATGTTTTACCTCCAGTGGCTGCTCACGTGATACTAGCGAGGTGAAAAATGTTAGTTTTACACCCATTTTTATGCTTTGATGCAAATTCAGTGACAATATGGCTCCAGTACTGTGCTGTGGTACGGTCCAGTTTATCACCTGTCAATCAAGATAATGTTTAAAAAAAGGCGCTCTGTCTGTGTTTGAATGAAGACGACTTCACGTGATGAGTGCCAGCCATCACATTTTCAGGTGGTTTTGAATGAACCACTGTCAGGGTTTTTTGGTCATGCCTCAGTAGAACTGGCCCAGTTTGGGCACATAGTGTTTTATTTTTGAGGTGAGCAACATTTAAATGATGTTGAGAGGCAAGATTAGCTTGGTTTTAGGCCAAGGAATTCATGTATAGTGCAATCATTTCATTTTTGTTAAGTGGAGTCACAGATTTCCAGCCATTTAAAGAGACATTACTTTGAATGTGAAACCAAAGGAGTGCTGTGGAAACTCGCTGAGACAAAAAGGAAGTCATGCTCTTAATGGATTATGATTGGAACTGATATTATCCAACATTGTGAAATGAAATGATAACTTCCTGACATTTTCTTGTACTCTACCTAGATGTGATGTTTTATTTTCCTCTCCCATGCTGAGAAAATTTGATGTATGTCATGTGCATCTGTTGAATATGAATCACTTGCACAACCAGCTTTTAAAATGAGTAAAGAAAATATGAGAATACAGTAATACCTTGCCACTTTGAGACTATTGTGGATCCACCACATTGAGGCTTGGATTCGCCAAATATGGATGAAATGTTTAAAGTGGGGCAGCCCGGTGGGGGCGAGTGGTTAGCACGTTGGCCTCACAGCTCTGGGGTCCTGGGTTCAAATCCAGGTCACATACACCTGTGTGGAGTTTGCATGTTCTCCCCGGGCCTGCGTGGGTTTACTCTGGTTTACTCCCACATTCCAAAAACATGCATAGTAGGCTGATTGGACACTCTAAAGAGGCTCCAGCACCCCCTGTGACCCTAATGAGGATAAAGCGGTTCAGAAAATAAGATGAGATGAGAGAGAAGTTGCTGGTTTTTGAGGGGTCGGAATAAGGATTGACTTGCCAAATGACCGAGGCACAATTGGCGTGGCGTCATTTAAAATTCATCAATAAAACGATATGCTTTTAAATGCTCTTTGTATGCAATCATACAGCACATATTGGTGTTTGTGAGTAGAGTGGTGTCATTTCAACATTTATGGCCTCTGATTTGGCTCATGGATTGGACATTTTTGATCGTGAATTGACCTGGTATCGGAACCCGACACTGATCATGTCCTTACCTACTTAGAGATATTACTTAGCTGTCAAAAAATAAGTACAAAAATAAAAAAGATGCGTAAGATTTTAATTATAGCAATTTTCACCCCAGAAAACAATATCATTTTCTCAATTGTTTAGTACACATTTTCTGACAGCATGCCTCATTCTTAGAACTCACACAAATCCATAAAAACACAATTGGCATAACCTATCACTTTGCTGCAAAATGAATCTTTACATTGAAAAGAAACAGTTGGGGTTGAAAATAGGCCCACGGGTGAATCTGATGTTACAAGATGTCACGTTTGTGAGTGTGCAAGAGAAAAATCATATATAAACACACTATAGCAGGGGTGGCCAAACCGGTCCTCGAGGGCCGCTGTGGGTGCAGGTTTTTGTTCCAACCGATCCAGCCCAGGCACTTTGACCAATGAGATTTCTGCAGAAAACAAGAAGCACCTGACTGCAATCCACTGATTGCACTTGTAGGACACCAGATTGGTGAAAAGGTGTCCTCTTGATGGGTTGGAATGAAAACCTGCACCCACTGCGGCCCTTTGTGGAATAGTTTGGACAACCCTGCACTATAGTCTCCCACTAAGTACTAAAGTTTAAACTTATAATATATATACAAATTTATTTATTTTATGTATTTATTTAAACGTTAGTACTTAGTTAGTGGGAGACTATAGTGTGTTTTGAATCAAGTGCAAATTTGCCATTGGAGGGGGACTCTGTTCCTTTCACCAAACCTATTTCATTAAAGATAATTAAGGAGAGTTACTTTACTTTGTGATCCTCACATTGAAACTGTTTAACCTGCTTTGTCTCCCAAGTGTTTGTGTGCTGCTCTGAGAGTGTTCTGCATGTCTTCATGCCGGGCTAGACTGCAGGCATCTTCCAGCGGAACCCAGCGGTAGTTCTGGTGCTCGTTGGACAAAGTGACCTCCATCCCCGGGTCCCGGAGCTCGGCCAGCCAGTAAATGACCTCCTTGGGTCGACCTCTCACCTCATAACGCAGCTCCGTTAGGAAACCCTCGATCACCTGAAGGTCATCTGCGCCAAGGCCTGCCTCCTCCTTGGTCTCTCTCAGGGCTGTGGTGAGGTCATCCTCACCTGGGTCCACGTGGCCTGGTGGAAAAATGGTTGACAGTTTAAATGGAAGGATTTAGGAAATGTAAAGAAAATATTTATTTGGGAAATGTGGGAGTTTAACCCTAACATTATAATATGCAAGTCAAATTTGTGTGTGTGTGCGTGTGTGTGTGCGTGTGTGTGTGCATGCGTGTGTGTGCGTGTGTGTGTGTAAGTGTGTAAATGCACAACTAACAAAAGATTAGGGAGGGCTATATGGTTCAGTTTTAGGATGAACCCCAAATCACCATAATCTTTGCTGGTAAACAATCTAAGCTCAATATTTTGTTGATTGATATGAATAATACTTAGTTATATTCTTCATCTAGAGATGTCAAGATATGAACAGTAAAATTAAAAGGACTATTTCAATACTAATTCTAATACAACGATGAAATGTTTTGGTCCATTTATTCTTTTTTTAATTTTTTTTAATATATAAACCTTTAGGTGGAGTCCAGTGGTGCGCTCCATAGGAGGTTTGCAAGAGTAGGTACTCAATGTTGTCCGGCTTTGGAGCACAACTTGCAAGGCGTCGAAACACAATGAAGCCGCAGGCTCGCAGCGCCATCTTGTGTTGGAGAGGGAGAAAACGTTTATTGTAAATTTAACTTGAAGGCCGTTGCGCCGATTGCACAATATATTAACACGTATACATTGATCGGGTCAGTGCCCATTAGTATCATTTTTGCCTTCGCGTTAATAAAGTAAATAAATAAGTATAAAGGGCGGAAGCAAGTAGATTACTTGGAAAAACCACAAAATAAACAGCCTTAAAAAGTGAAAAATAACTAGGAATCCATATAGTCTTTTAAAAAAAGATAGCACTTTTATTTTAGCATGAATTTTATTTTGGATTAAAATGCCCGTATATTGCAGAATTGTAATCATTATTATTTGTCCAAGGAACTACCCTCTAGCTATGAACGTGATGCAGTAACACTTTAGTGAAATGCACACTTCATACTTGTGATTAATATGCATCTTAAAATATAAATTAATGGAACTTACAGTTCATATAGAGATGTATTTTTAGCTTGTTTTTCACCGGCCCAAAGAAAGCAGAGCACAGGTGCACCCAGAAATCAGTCCGGGTTGATAAGTGAACGAACGTATATGTTCCGCATCTTTGAAAGACTCTTAAAAGTCTAAATTAAATAAATGATCATATTTTAAAAGCTTGTTTGTTTGTTAAATGACCCTCCAAATTAACAAAAGAAAATTAAGATGATGAATCAAGTCTATCATATACAAATGTCAGTTTTTAAAGTTAATTTGACCAGTCCACAAAACATAGTTTGCACGACACCTCAAATTAACTGCAAACTTGAAAAAAATAAAATAAAAATAAATAAAAATGAAGTGACAACCACTTAACTATTCAATTAAGAGCCGCCATTGAAATTGTCTTCATCATCATCAATGTATGATATTTTGTTCCATTTATTATTGAAAAGGAGAACCAGAAAAGCTGTTGTGCATGATGGAAAAAGGAGAAAGATGGTGTTGATAAGAACCACTGAAGGCAGCTTGTGTCAGAAGATAACAAACACGAGGCCACACTGTACAAAATTGCAAGCGTTATACTTGCCCGGCTTGTCACCGGGAACGTAGCTGCTCAAGTTAGAGGTAAGTGGATGATGCATTTTCATTTTTAAGCCAATTGTCTAATATCAGACAGTAAGACTAGCAAATGAACTTGATCCAATGAGCAGGTAACATTTTAAAAATGTCATTCCTTCTTATGTAATTCTTCTCGCATGAAAGCTGGAGGCTTCTTTACATGCGACTTTGACTCACTCTACTGTGATTACTCAGCCTGCACTGAAGTGCACATTATTCCACATTCTGAACATTCTTGGGGTCAGATTCCCCTGCATCAAGATGACAATGTCACATAAACACGTGATATTCTCAGAAAGACTGCACATGGAGTCGTATTGAATGACCGGATGGAATAGTGACAGAAGAATATAATGTGGGCCTGTGTCTCCATAATCTAGGTCACAATTTGTGATGTCATTGTAGTGGTTATTTGCTATTTTGAGTGGGGAGAAAAAAAAATGGACTACGTCATTGATGGTGTAGTAGTGGTGTGTCCAAACTGTTTTTTTCTCCAAGGGCCGCTTTCAGAAAAATCATAGGTCGCAAGGGCCAACTTAAAATTCCTTCTACAAGAGGATAGGAATCATCTAAAAAAGATTGGGTGTTAAAATGAATTCATTTTTAAGTGTTAACTCAATGGATGCCATGGACGTCCGATCCTGCTAAAATCATATTACTGAATTCACAGAGCCATGGAGCAGTGCCATTTTGTGGGCAAGAAAGAAGACTTAATCAAAGCAAAGCGCACATTCAAAACACTGGAGGATCGAGATGTGCTAATCATATATCACCAGGAAGGCTTCTATGCTTTGGACTATTACTGCTATCGTGAGTGCACGTCTTGCAATCCTATAATCGAGCAAGTTGGTTTGGCTTGCAACATAACTGCAAATATTCAAATGTATACCTAACCTAGAAACACAATTACTAAAATGCCTGTCATAAAGCATGTATATCAGTGGGTTAATTTTTGTATTATCTTCCTTTTTTAAAAACTATTTTGGCATATGTCACATGAGTTTCCTTCAAACTATGGGTCTTCTATCCCCTCTAACAGATGCCGGTGGAAAGCTTGAGACTGGAGACATTGAGGTGAAGCTTGAAGCTCTTTTCAGAGAAAAGGAAATTCAATTTATAATTTATTTGCCCTCAAGTGAGTTTTTATGTCTCTGATGATCATTAAAAAAAAGCAATTGCGGTATTGTTTTCTCCGTGCACAGGAAATAGGTGGCCAACTGTGCATCATTTGCCCCAAACACAAGTACAAGATATCCCTTGCCAAAGGGGAGGGCTTATGCAAGAGTCTCGACAAAAGCAAAAAGCCGCCTATGCCCATCTGGTTCTCAAAAGGAGTGAAGCAGCGTGTCCACACAGTGAAAGAGATCGACGGAGATGTTTTTGTGGAGCTTTCAAAAATGCCCGGTTGGATCGAGTCAGACTACTTCCAGGGAGAAAAGGGCAAAGAGAAAAGGGCAAAAGCTGAAGCCGAGGCAGATGCCAATGAGGGGACAGATTCGTCCTAAAGGATGAAGAAACAGCCTTGCCATATTCATTAATGTTACATTTCATACAGTCCCAGCGTTGAGTCTTTTAAAAATTACTCAATTCGAGTTTAAAAAATTCTATTTGCAGAGAAAATGAGACCAGGAGGAATCAATTAACCTATATTTAAAGAATCAATTAACCTATATTTAAGGCACCAGTTAATGGTGCAGATACAAGAGCAGTATACTATGTTCTACCAATTGTGTTATTTTGGCCTTATACATACCGTATGTACACCAATAGGAATCATCAATGGCTCTTCCAGTCTATTCGTCACCCTCATTGGAACAGCAAGCAAGCTAAAACCTAACAAGCAGATTGACAAAAACACATTTATGAATTAATTTTATTACGCCAAGTTTGGTTTGCACTGCACTAGCAGATTTTAGGAATGGTTATTTTGAAAGTATTAAAACAACATAAGTACCTGTGGCTTGATAACAGTAACGTGCTATAAAGTGTACATAGTATAAACAATATACAATTGCAGATGTTCAATCGTACAGGTATAATGGTGTAAGCTAAAGACAATATCATCTTTCCTTACTAAAATTGTGATAAAAGAGTATCTTCTTTTTATTGACTCGTAATCAATAAAAATGGAGTGTATGGCTTCACTAAGCAATTTGCGTGCATTTACATTTTCCTTATGCATATTGCCACTGAGTCAATGTGATCTAGCAATGCATATGGTCAATGAGGTAAAAACACATTAAATATAAAGACCTTACCACCTGCTGTAATTAACCTTGTATTTATTTGTTTGAGTATAGCGTAAGGTGACTTATTTTAAGGAAGTATTCATGCAACCAGAGGCTAATAGTTGGATACGTTCATACGTTTTCAGGATACATTGCACGCCTCACAGTTCTGGGGTCGAGGGTTTGGCTCCACATGGTTCCTCACTGTGTGGAGTTAGCATGTACTCCCTGGGCTTGCGTGTTTTTTTAAGGGTACTCATCCCACAAAATAAGCAGGATAGGGCCGATTCAGGGTGTCCTCGCCTGGTGCCCATAGTTGGCGACCATTGTGAGGATAAGCGGTTTGGAAAATTAATGAATGAATGGTTGAGCACGTATATATTCATCTTTCATGCAAAAAAGATCAACAATTTGCTTATTTTTCCCCAAACAATGGAAGTCACTCTTTGGCGCCACCTTGTGTCAGTGAATTATGTTGAAGTTAATTGAAGCGCTCCATACAGATAGAAGTACTAGTTTTCCCTTCCATCTCATGACATATTTGCCCATTAAACCCAAGCCAGACCAACCATCAGTAAATTAGAGTTTTGGACGTCACACGCGTGCGTGTTGCTGAGTCAGGGGAGCGCTACAATCCGTTAACGACCCCCAATCCCCCTCTCTCTCTCTCTTTCTCTTTCCCTCTCGCTCTCTCTTTGCCCCCCTCGTGATTTTGTTGCCAATAAGACTTTGTTGATGCGTCCGACGTCATTTACGTGGTCTGCTACGCGTGAGGATCGGCTTCTTACTGTTTCACTGGCTCATTTCGAAATTGCAACTTGTAGGCTTTTGTCCGGATTCCAACACAGTGAGCCAACCATCCAGCCAACCATCCAGGCAACCATCCAGCCAGCCATCCAGTGAACCAGCCAGCCAGCCAGTGAGCCAGTCGGTCAGCCAGCCAGCCAGTGAGCCAGTCGGTCAGCCAGCCAGCCGTCTGTCTGTCTGCCATCGCCGCTTTTATGAATGACTAGCGACGCTGGGGAATGCGAGTTGGTGCGAGCGGGGCTCCAGCGGGACCAGCCGCCGATGAGAGCGACTAAGCGGCGGAGTGGAGCCGCGGCTCACTGCGGAAAAAGGCGAGGGTGATTACCGCAGACTGGTGTGGAAACGCACCGTGAGGAGGAAGAGGAGGAGGAGGAGAAGGAGGAGGAGGACACGCTCCAACAGCGGAGAGGAACAACAGCGGCGTGAGCGCAATGTAAGTTGTCGGTGACCTCTAACTCATTAGAAAAGGCGTCATCTGAGGACGCTTTTTAAGTAAGGGTTGCAAAGTAGACCGTATACCGCAGCGACGATTTGTGACGATTAAAACAGATGCAAATGACCATTAGATCCCATCTCTTATGATCAAGGATGTTCGATAACTTTTTTTCATCTAATGTTGACAGTAAACATAAATGATAAAGTCTTCTCATCCGATTTTCTGAACCGCTTCATCCTCATTAGGATCGCGGGGGGGGGGGGGGGGGGGGGGTGCTGGAGCCTATCCCAGCTGACTTCAGGCCAGAGGCAGGGGACACCCCGAATCGGGGGCCAGCCCATTGCAGGGAACAAGGAGACAAAGGACAACCATGCACGCTCACACTCATACCTAGGGGCAATTTAGAGTGTCCAATCAGCCTACCATGCATGTTTTTTGGAATGTGGAAGGAAACGTAAGATTTGAAGCTTAAACACGTTGGCAATAAATTAATTAGTGAAGTTAACAGAAAGTGGCCCGGTGGCATGAGTGGTTAGCGCTTCGCCTTCACAGCTCTGGGGTCCTGGGTTCAAATCCAGGTCACGTCCACCTGTGTGGAGTTTGTATGTTGCCCCTGGGCCTGTGTGGGTTTCCTCTGGGTACTTCAGTTTTCTCCCACATTCCAAAAGCATGCATGGTAGGCTTTTTGGACAAATTGCCCCTAGGTATGAGTGTGAGTGTGTATGGTTGTCTGTCTCCCTGTGCCCTGTGATCAGGGTGTCCCCCGCCTCTGGCCTGGAGTCAGCTGGGATAGGCTCCAGCACCCCCTGCAACCCTAATGAGGATACAGCGTTTCAGAAAAATGAAAACTGAGAAGTTAACAAAGAAGTCCCAGCAAGTTTTTAAATTGTTTAATTACTGTTTGCTTTGTAATGAATGAGTGTCTCTGGCTGCTGAGCCTGTCAATGTCAGAATTAGGAAAAAGCAAGTGTTTTTTTCCCCATAGCTAATTTATCTACTTCATAGGTCCATCCATATCGTGGCCCTGGGGAGCGAGTGCCCCGTTGGTGTCGGGCCAGGGGAAGAGCTCATGGGCCAAGGTCAGCTGCAGGGAGGCCTGCTGTGGAGCTACTTGGGGCACGGGGCGCAGGTGGGCCCCAGTGATCTCGAGAGCAGCCTGCATAACCCAGCTTTCATGGAGTACACCTCACGTGTCTTTGGAGATGTTACCATTGTGGTTCAGGACTGTCCCAGCTGGGTAAGCCACGAGTACTTGCGGGCTTTTGTGGTAGCATGATTATACTACGTTGAGGGGTAACTCTTATATGCATGGTAAACAACATTAAATGCCAGAAAATACATTTGTGCATTTAAAAGACAAGCCTCCAAAAGCTCCCATTTACATTCAGTTTATGAAACTGTGTCAACAAAAAAATCTAGTTTTATTAAATAAATAAATTGAGCCCCACTGTTCAGATATGCTTTCGTAAGTAAATCACAAGAAGTGGCGAAATTAAGATGACCTTTTGTGCTATGAATGAGTCTCTTAATGAACAATCAAGTTCACTTTTCAGTGCACATTTTCCATCTTTGCCGTTAAACATGTGTGGGTGGTGTCAATTGAGAGCCACACATACACACACTCATTACAAATTAAGGATCGTTAACTAGTAAAGTGTTCACAGAGCACAATTCCCTGGCAAGGCCAACATATCCCAATATTGTTTTCCTAATATGGATAAGCAGCACAAAATCCACTTCCATCATGTGCCTGTACTGGATCACTTAGTACATACAGATTTGCCTTTCAATAATATCAACAATGGCAAAGTTTGCAAAACTCAAAATCAATATGTGGAACACTATCTTTATGTTACACGTCGTTTCCTCCCTCACTTTTCCGGGAAATTATGAAAAATATGGACACGTGCACAATAATGCTAACCAACAGATAATCACCTTTGCAGAAGGAATGTCAGGATAATCAAAGTTTTTTTTAAATCACTGGGTTTAGAGAACGTGTTGATTTTGCAATAGTACTGCATGTACTCTATTGTAGAGCTGTCTTATGCTCGAAATAGGCTGTCATTCATTTTTGGTCTGCTTTGTCTTTATTCAAATGACTCCAAGGTTTTTTTTTAAACAAAATTTCCATCAGCTTGTTTTCTCCTTGCTAGAATCACATAATGTCAAACCAGTGTGTCCCAACCTTTGTTGAAGCGAAGCGCATAACCCACAAGCAAAATCTCACACTACCAAATTATAATTTAAAAAGGTTCCTTCAAAGAAAATGTTGGGAGGACATTGTGAGGAAAATTATCAAGGTTATATGAGGTAATATACATGTATTCATGATAATCATGCCTAGGGGTCCATCCTTTTTCTCAGTGGGCCACTGACATAAAAAAAAATCACAACCAAGATATAGCACAAAATATCATTTTAGATTTTCTTTCAATAAAAGCATAATTATGGAAAAGAAAATACTGCAATTCTACATAGTTTGTCAGGTTTTTAGCCCTGAGCAAACAGAGACACTGTTTAAGTGACTAACTCCATCTATTGTTGAAGCTGAGAATTGCAACAAAACATAGGTTGAACTAAATCTTCTTGTGCAGGCCATATTTGATGGTACACTACTTACGAACGAGTTAGGTTCCGAGCGATTGTTCATAAGTTGAATTTGTTTGTAAGTTGATTCAGTGCTATATTTTGTATTATAATTTATGTTTAAGGCCTATATACGTATATTGAAGGTTTATATAAGTGCATTTGTATGTTTAAGTCTTGTATAAGTAACACGCATTGGTTTGTACTGAAAAAAAAAATTAATAAAATGGAGAGAATATGTACAGTACTGTATAGAGAGAGAGAGAGAGATATTTATGTATTAGAAACTGGCCGAAAGAAGCGATCTAACGACGATTGCACAGTTTTCTTCTTTTTTTCATCATAAATGATGCGGTAGCACTGTATGGCATCATTCAATTGATTTGCAAACTTTGTGCAATGTTCAATATTCGGGTCCTGCTGCTCGATCTTTCTGTTTATAAATGGTGCTGACGGTCGAACGATTCAAGTTGTATGCCCGTGCAACGCTCACCACTCTCACGCGCATCAAGCTTCGTTATTATTGCCACTCGTTTCAAATGAAATGGCTTGCCTAATCCTTGCACCTCCCTCAATAGAAGCCGTTCGCTTTTTACCAACCATATTCAATAATGGATGCACGAGATATTTAATGATACAAATGAAAAAGGTTCTTAGCGCACTGGAGATACGTTCACGCACTTCCGCATTGCAACGAATTGGACAGAAGAAGGTAGATGCTGGGTGAGCTGAGCTCTCACAGCGCCAGGCGTCGGTATTAGCGGCGGAAAGAAGCACTACTCGGAAAAAAATACAAAATCAAACTTACGAACATTTTTCGACATAAACGCAATTTGCAGACATGTTCGTATGTACCGTTGTTCGTAAGTCGTATGTTCGTAAGTAGGGGAGCGTCTGTATTTCAATAATTTGCTAAGGACCAATGAAAACTGGCCGCAGATGGGCCATAGTTTGGACACCACTGCAGTACATTTTGGATTAAGCGGATATGTCTCCATCCTTTCCAGGATTTACTGGACAGCGACTGGGCCAGCGTACGTAAAGTTCTTGAGCAGGCTGATATTCTGGTCATCAAGTATTCGGTGACCGACAAGCTGGCCTTTCAGCAGGTCAGAAATGGATATGCCCCAAGACTGCGCCCCCTTCTGAGGCACTGGGGCGTGCCCGTCATCTTAGTCGCAGTTGGAGCCAGGCTGAATGGTGAGGGAACTGGTTTTCTAGATTTTTAAATGTTTGTATTTATTGCTGATTAGTTCTTTACATGTTTCGTCAGAAAACAAGCACTAAGTGGGTTCTCATTATCGTTTTTAGTGGCCTTCTGCTCCTCTCAAATGAATTAGCATATCCTTTTTCTAGTGCAATTATGAAAATGCTGATGTAGGATTAGTTCGCTTGTGCTGCGGAAGGTTCTCACAAAATGAGGCACAAGTTAATGCAGAAGTCGCAAGGCTTTTGAAAATGAAAACTACTCTGGTTTGACCTACTAAAGCAATGGCACACACATCTGGAATAATAACTTTTCTCATATTACTTATTCATTATGTCTCTTAACAGTGTCAGAGCACGCTAGCACGTCTAGTTAAAAATAATCTAAATTTATATGAATGCTAAGTTGGATACTGTAATTTTTTTATGCTCATCCTACGAACAAATTTGGGATTCACCATCTTTTAAGGCAAGTTTAAAAAAAGAGAGTTACAATGACTGATGCACTTTGAGTAGGTAACTCATTTCTAAAAATACAAGTCGGCAAGCTTCACAAGCAGTATAGTAGGATAAAACGTGTACACAAACACGATGTTCCAGATGTCACTCACTGGTCCAGACTTCTTAAAGGCACACATATTACACAGCATCAATTATTGTTGCTCTTTCTACATTCCCTTTTTTTAAATACTATAGTGTTTTTTTAGAAAAGATATGCACATACACTAGCCTTTACCCAATGCTGTTTGTGAAACAAGCCAGTCAAATTCACCGAGTTGTATTTTTAGCTTTCCTGCTCAACATTCTACGTGATGATTCCAGTGAAGCGTCCCGGAAAGATCAGAGCTTAAGTCGAGTTGTGCTCGCCGTTTGTGTGTGTGTGCTTGTGTTTTCAGTGTCGCACGAGGGCAGACAGGAGGCATTCGTGTTTGTATTTTGTCACTGCTACCGAAACTCGGTTCATCCTGTGACGGCAGAGAATGACAGCTGAGCTAAAATTGCTTCCTGCGGCTTTCCTTTGACCAGCGCTGCAGTACGCGCATTAACGTGGCCATTAAAGCACAGGGCACACGACTCTGTCAAGGGCACACGCGCGCCCCTCGTGCACGTAAACACAACACTGGCGTGCCAAATCATCTCCTGACAGCCCCCCCTTCTTCCATTTTCACTTTTTCCTCACACACGCACACACAATCTTGGCTGAACGCCTGCAGGTTATTAGCAGTATGATTTATCAAATGCCTCAGCACTTAGCTGTGTCTCACTCATTCTCTCTTGTTCTGTCTCCCTGTAGCCCCTTTTCTCCGGCAAGATAATTCTTCTAATTATCTCACTTTTTTTCGCCATGTGCACATCGCTCAGCGTTGCCAGAATACCACTGCGAATATTACATACTTGAAAATTGGATATCACAATGGGAACAAGTGTCTTCATTCAATAATTAGAACTCATTCATTCCATTGTTTTGTGTTCCTTTATCTTATGTCTGGCCATCAGTAATAAAGGCTTTGCTACGGTACACAAAAAAAAATTGAAATCTCACCCAAAATATGCGAGGATGGAACCCAGCAACAGCAAGCAGGCAACAAAAAAATGAGTGCTTTTCATGGAAAAATAACTACAAAATAACCTTACAAACAATAAAAAATGGGAAAAAATTAACAGAATTAACTGGGGGGGAGAAAAACAGGGGAGACGCACATTGACGACAGGAAAACATAACCAAGACAAAAAATACTTCCATGCGGACGCACACAAACACGGGGTTTGAATACACAGACAGGGGGTGATGACAATAACAAACACCTGGGTCGTACAAGGGAAGGTGAGCCAGAAAAGACACAGCAGGTGACACTCATGAACAATCATGCGGACAGGACACACAAGGAAAAAATAGGGCCAACCATCAACCTCAACAAAACATGACCGTAGGATGGCTTTAGCCACACAGCTGTTTTTTTCTGTGCTGTCCACCATCCATTGTGTTCGTGAGGTTAGCGGGTTGGCACACGAGATGAATAGAAAAACTTTACTGTCACTTTGTGTTTCGGTTGGGTCAGCAATTATGTGCCAGAACTTAGTCTACATGCCAAAAATTCACAGACAGGCTGTTACCCGGTCACTGGGTTCACATGAGTGTAATATTGAACTTTGACAGATATTTTGCCTGCCTGTGGAAGCCTTTGTTACAAAAAATTGTATGCTCTAAGGAGAGTGGACTAAAATAATTGAGAAACGCAACAGTTTGCATTGTTATATTTCAGTTAAATTTTAAATCGTTTTTGTTTGAATTCAATATCTAAGGAAAAGAAGTTAAACTTGAACTGCCATTTCTACACAGACGAGGGTCCCCCCTGCACATGCCCGCTATGTGCGTCTGACTGGAGCAGCTGCGTGCCTCACAGTGAAGGTCTGCAGCTGTCCCGGGACCTGGGGGCCACGTACCTGGAGTTACCCTCACTCAACCATGTGTTCGTGGGTCGCTATTTTGGCAGCGTGGTAGGTACACAGACTCGTACACACGCACACAGCTTACTTGCACACACGCATACTCACTTCACCTCAGGCTTATTCATTTTTAAGATAGAACATCTTATGAGGGGCTCAATTTGTTCCCAAAGCGAAGAACACATGATGTAACAACTTATTTTTATACGTTTTTTGGTGTGTTTCTGTATCGTACAGCTGGAGTACTTCATGATTCAGTGTCTGAAACACAAAGCCAAAGAGAAACCAGAAAAGAGGCGAGCGAATAAAGTCAACGAGCTTCGCCCGCCTCACTTGGAACAACCAGGTCAGAAAAATAATATAATCTTTAAAACAATAATAGTCTTTGTCCATTATTTTGCGGAATCACCATATTTTAAATTCCTGGGTGAAGTCGACAAAAACTGAGTCTTGGTAAAAAGTCAAACATAGAGCGAAAATGTTCATTATATTTTCTGCAAAGTTGATTTATGGTCCCAAAATTATATACCACCAATGGGTTAAAGAATGGGCGGCCCGGTGGGGCGAGTAGTTAGCTCGTCGGCCTCACAGCTCTGGGGTCCTGGGTTCGAATCCAGGTCATGTCCAACTGTGTGGAGTTTGCATGTTCTCCCGGGCCTGCGTGGGTTTCCTCCAGGTACTCCGGTTTCCTCCCACATTCCAAAAACAAGCATGGTAGGCTGATTGGACACTCTAAATTGCCCCTAGGTATGAGTGTGAATGGTTGTTTGTCTCCTTGTGGCCTGCGATTGGCTGGCCACCACTTCATGGTGTCCCCCGCCTCCTGCTTGAAGGCAGCTGGGATAGGCTCCAGCACCCCCCGCAACCCTAATGAGGATAAAGCAGTTCAGAAAATGAGATGAGATGAGATGGGTTGAAGAATATTTTCACCTATCAAGAAGCACCCCTTTTACTCAGCACTTTCACTTCCTCCCTTTGCTCAGCTCGCCTCCCCCCCATTCGAGTGGAGGAGTCAAGCTTCTCCCAAGACATGCAGTGGTTGTTGGAACGTGGCGTCCAGTTTGCCGACGTGGCCTTCTATGCAGGGGAATCCGGGAAAGAACTGGGATGGGCTCACGCGGCCGTGCTGTGCGCTGTCAGCCCCTATTTTCGACAGCTGCTCCTGGGGCCCAAGAGCAGGTGGGAGATGTATTATCCTATCAAGCAGCTTCCCCATCTGTATGCACCAGGTGCCCACCTCCTCCTTTGCGCTGAATTGTGTCTGGTTTGACAGGGAAAGGCCGCAATCACGCTGTGTCTGCAGGGAAAGGGATGGAGCCCCTCCCTCGTTACTCTCCAACTGGGATGGAGGAATTATTGATGACATGCCTCGATCTGAGGGACATTTGGCTGGCCGTCTCTCACGTCTGGTGGTGAAGGATCCCCTTTTATGTCTGTGCTTATGGGAGACTCTGATGTTCATTTACAGAGGTAAGCACCATGAAATGGCTATGAAAGTGAAAATTGCACAAGTTTTGCTTTTTGTCATTTCCTCATGATGTGATCAGTCACGAGAGATGAAGTGGCGAGTGAAAGTGAAATTATTCTTTGATGAGCTTAGACCAAAAGCGTTTTGCTTCCGTTTAGGGGAAGTCAGGGCTTTTTCTTTACTGTTGTTTCATTCACATTGTCTCTGAAAAGTCATAATAATTGGAAAAGTCTTGACTTCCCGCCTTCCAGGACTATGATTTATGATCACACGCTACTATATACTGCATCGGATAAATTGAATGCCAACGCACCACTCATCTCTTTTGGAGTAACATTTGTATGCTTTGCAAATCTTTCCCATTACCGTGACAATTTCCTCAGAAAGTAAATTATGCTTTTACTGATTCTGTTATTCCCTGCCAACTACTATAAAACCTATTTGGCGTTCTGCTGTCTGCTCCAACTATCCTAGTGTTGCGACATTTTCTCACCAAAAAGCACATGAATATTTCAACATTATTTTATCATTCCTTCACTGTACTGCTTATCCTCACAAAGGTCACGGGGGTGCTGGAGCTTATCCCGGCCAACTATCGGCAGCAGGTAGAGGGCAACCCTGAATTGGTTGCCAGTCAATCGCAGATTTCAACATTACTCATTTGTGAATCTTCTGTACTGCTTATTTTCAAGAAATGTTCAGCTTGACACAAACAACACAGAAGTACAAAATTCTCATTTTGGGAATATTTTGAAGGGAATACAAAAACAAACAACCCTCGATTGGTTGCATCTGAAAGTCAGGGTGGAGGCGGGGCAAATTGAGCCAACCAGGGAGAAGAAAGGTATCAAAATTTAAAACAAAATTAGTATTAAGTTTAGTGTAAAGTTAGATTAAATTTATTTTTGAGTGAGTGCATCGTAATCCAAGGTCATTTAAATTTGTTTATGTTATGTTACGAGCGCGTTACCGTGCAAAAACTCCCCCCCTCTCTCTGTCCGTCTCTCTCCCCTCCGCAAAA
The DNA here is from genome assembly GCF_051989625.1 of Stigmatopora argus. Taxonomy (NCBI): domain Eukaryota; kingdom Metazoa; phylum Chordata; class Actinopteri; order Syngnathiformes; family Syngnathidae; genus Stigmatopora; species Stigmatopora argus. The sequence goes on along the minus strand of NC_135392.1, from coordinate 10,371,901 downwards.
TCCTTCTAATTTAAATAATATTAAATACATTTTAGTAATATTAAATCACTAGTTATTTGTTATTTTGTTAATAGATGGCGAATTAGAACAAATAAAAATGTTTTTCCAATCCAATATCCTGTTTTGGGTGTTTTTTTCAGAGGGTTGGAACGAATTAATTTGTTTTTAGTTCATTTCTATGGGAAACGTTCATTTGAGTTACGAGTCAATCGACATACGAGCTCAGTCCCAGAACGAATTAAGCTCGTATCTCGAGGTACCACAGTAGTGCATGGAATCACTCTACTAGTGCATTTCTTATAGGACATGAAGACTGGTTTAATAAGCGTGTGATATACTCAGCGCTTCATGAAAATCTTCTCGGCACGCGGCTTAAATTTTGCAGATCTGTCCTTAACTCGCTGTGTGAGATTGTGGTGCATTTTATTTCAAGACTTTAGAACAAGAAACAAACATCTGAATTGCTGCTTTGCATGTGTTGGTGAGCAGTGGAGTGCACTGATGAACGTGCGTATGCTCACATTTGTTATCACACTTGCAGGAGAAACACAAACACAATTGCCTTGTGCTATGTGAACAGATTATAGGGTGAGACTCTTGGAGGTACTGCATAAAGAAGAATCGCTCAATGCTTGAAGACGCGTGCTGCGGTCTGCATTGTGGATTTTTCTCATGTGTCAGAGTAGACAAATGAAGAGAAAGTTGTAAAGAACGCTAAAAAAAGAAAAAGCTTTGACGGTGAGGAAAGGAGATGTAGCATAAAGGAGGACACAATGTGTGTGTGTGTGTGTGTGTGTGTGTGCTGCTTTTGAGCTTGCGGGATGAGGAACGAAGAGCAGAATACAAATGTCACATTTCCACAAGACACTGCAAGGAAACAATGTTGAATCTCATGTAGAAAAAGGCTGGAAACGTTAACCTCTGTGCTTCTAATTTAATCTTCTATTTAATATGCATTAAATTGTTACTTTTGTGTTTTACCGTTGGGAAGGAAGCACATCACAAGCTATTGTTTGACGATCCTTTCTTAAAAACAAAAAAAAATTAAAATCTTTGCTTTTTGACATGCTATTTTAGCAGATTTTCTCCCTGAGAATAAGATTGTGTCTAAGAAAAAAACTCCCCTCATGAAATAATTTCACGCTCTGATTTGTCAGTGTGTGTCATCGAGTCCATAATTTTACTAGGTTGATGCTAATGTTGTGAGACTCTCGTTTTGTAGAGTCCTTTGAGTTATTTGATTTGCCAGTGCTTTAATATTGTACACACCCACACAGACACACACACATACACACACAGACACCAGGCCAGGGTTCTAACAATCAGTATGCCATCATGCTGCTGAAAGAACACCAATGAATCTATTCCATTTTCTTTTTCCATTATCAACACCAACATGAGATTTTTCTCGCCCAGGAAGAGAAAACACAGCCCAAGCTGTTTCTCTTAAAAATGAAATAACACCTTATTAATGTGATTACGTAAAACAAAAATACCAACAACTTCAAATAGCACATGAGGTAGAGGGGAGCAAAGGGCACCTGTCTCATGAATTACATTTTTTAGCTCATATTGGTGGACAAGGTGTGTCAGAAAAGAAAATGTACGAGTAAAATGGGTCCTTTTGAAATAACACCTTGTTAATGTGATTAAATAAAACTAAAATACCAACAACTTCAAATAGCACATGAGGTAAGGGGGGCAAAAGGCAGCTGTCTCATGAATTAATTTTTTTTAGCTGTCATATTAGTGTAGAAGGTGTGTCAGAAAAGAGAATGTGTGCGGAAAATGTGTCCTTTTGATGATTCCTTTAAGCTTTGGAAATAAGTGTGTGTGAGGCAGGAGCCACTATCTAATCATAAATGTAGATATTTGTTCATATCTTAAAAAAAAGACTGCATTCTATCACCAGCCTTAAAAATCCATGATTTTAAAATCAATCACTATTGTTCCCCTTCTGTCTCTGTCTGAAACTATACCTTCCAGCACCTGTCTTTAACCGTAAAAGCTGTGCATCATCGAGCAGGTGATCTATGAAGACTTTATCTTCAAGACACCATGACAGGCTGGTGTCTTGACTTAATGCAAAACGTTAAAAAAAGACAACTACCCGTGAAGGAGATATTTTTGGCTCACACTTTTTACCTATCACAAAACTACCTTTCACTGACATAACGTAAAAACCAAATGCCGCAAAAATGACTGCTGTACCGTGACAATTAAAAAAGATTGTTTTTATGCAACTCAAGCTATTTGCAAAGCACCAGTGACGGTGTATATTTGATTCTAATTTGGAATCATCCTTCACTTGAAACAAAACTTCAAAATGAATGTCTGATCATAACCATTGTAGTTGATGTAACAGACATTTTAAGTCGTGTAATATACGGACGTGGGTTTTCATATCACGGGGCCTGCAACAATGGACGTTGGGAATGCACTTTTTACTTTTGAGGTTCAATCCAAGTGTTTGTTTGTTGATGCTTTGTAGGAGCGTGGGAGTGGGAGCACCTCCAGGAGGCCTTGGAAGAGAAACTAAAGAACTCACTTGCAGTGGCTCAGCTTATGGAGCGCATACGATCTCTTATTGGAAGAGAGAGGGTGAGTTCTTCAGTTTGTCCTCTCATCTTTTCTTTGCTACTTCTCTTATATCAGGAGAGTATAGAAATAACCAAGATTTTACATCAAACATATGCTGCTCTGGGCACCAAGGTGGAGACAGTGACTTGTATTTGTGAAATGAAAAACCTGCTCTATCCATTCATTTTCTGAACCACTTATCTTCCCTCACAAGGGTCGCAGGGGTTGTTGGAGCCTATGTCAGCTCATCTCATCTCATTTTCTGAACCGCTTATCCTCCCTCACAAAGGTTGCAGGGGTTGTTGGAGCCTATGTACGCTCATCTCATTTTCTGAACCGCTATATCCTCACTAGGGTCGCGGGGGGTGCTGGAGCCTATCCCAGCTGACTGGGACACCCTGAATTGGTGGCCAGCATATTGCAGGGCACACAGAGACGGACAAATCACCTAAGGGCAATTCAGAGTCTTCAATCAACCTACTCTGCATGTTTTTGGGATGTGGGAGGAAATCGGAGTACCCGGAGAAAACCCACGCAACATGCAAACTCCACACAATCAATCTGTGAGGCCGACGAGTCTAACACTCGGCCGCCAACCTGCTTTATGATGGGATCTAAATATGTTTGTAAATTGGCCTCAATTAGTCAGGGCTTGTTTTGACACCGTGCTGTTCAAATTACCATATTTAAATATTCAGTCACCCTAATCTCCCCTTGGATACTGTGGGAATTAACAGTTGATAAACAAGACACGCTTTTAAACCAGCAAAAAAAAGATTATCTACAAGACATCATGCATGAAATTCATCGGCAAGATTTTTTTGTTCCCCGCTAGAGTCTAGACGTTGAGTGAGGTGAACAAAGGTGGCAGGTGGCTGTTAGATGCACGTAATGATGGATGTATTTGGACATATTGGTCTGTCAGTGATCAATCGCAACCCATACCCCCCGTCAAAACGGATTGGACATTTATCGCCGTCAATGGCAGCTGCTGAGAAAACATTGTCATTTTATTGATTTATTTTTGTACGTTATTCTTCAATATCGTTAAACGATGCAAAGGCATATGTGAAATCTGCTCTTCTTTGCATACCAATTTTTTTTTCACGTGTTCCATGATTGAAAACGGCGCAGCCACATGAGATGTGTTTCAGTCGATGGTTCAAGTACCGTTTGATGTTGTGCTTAAATCGGAATTGGGCACTTGGACCTGCAGGGTAAATAAATAAAAGATGGGAGGAGCAGACGTGGAGACACCTTTGAATTTGATGCAGTGTACTGCACCGTGGAAAACTTGGGCTGCATGAGAAACACGTCGCTGCGCTCTGATGGATTAATTTCAAACGAATCCTTCCAAGACATAATTGCACTTATCTTGTCACTGTACCGTGTAGAATACATTGCAAGTACAGGCATTTTTCAAATAGCTCAAGGGACGGGATTGAACGAGGCACCTGCTTTTCAGCTCCGTTCGGACGCGGTTAGCATCGCAAATCGAGCTCTGTCTGGCCAGCACTGTGCGAGACGATCACGGGTGCCATATGTATTCCGCTGGGGATGCGTGATAATGTTCAGAATATCAATTGCCTTGTAACAGCTTGACTTCCAGCTCAGGTGTTAACCCATCGTGTTCCCCCCGTGTGACTTCCCGTGCACGTGCAGGGCACCAGAGACACTCCAAGCGCACGGGCAGCCCAGCTCGGCCCCCAGACTCTCGTCAACCTCTTCAATTCCCCTCTTTATTCGGATGTCATCTTCATGGTGCAGGGTGGGTAACACTGCATTTAACATTCATAAATGGACGTGCAAGGTCATATTTTATCAGACTCGATTGAATTATGAGCTTGCTGACTGACAGACAAGAAGATAAAATAAGATAAAAGAGTCCAAAGGATGAAATGCGTTTCCTCCCACTGTATCTTTATGAAAGAACCGCTGGCTAATAAGATAACGAGCACAACGAGATTGGCTTCACTTGGTCTCCGTGAGCTCCAACCCGTTCAGGATTATCTAGCGAGGGTATTTTGTTCATTTTTTTTCAAGAGTAATTGCCACTTGAGTGCTGGCAGAGCTGTCACCGGCGATGAATGGTGCTCAACAAAAATATCACGGCTTGCGAACTGGCTCAATGTGTCACTATTTCTCGTTGATTTCAATAGCCCATTTTGAAAGATCATTACTCATAATGCCAGCTAAATTGTCCTGCCTGCAACTGCCAGAAAGCTCAATCTCAAAGCTTTATACAGTGCTGTATATTTAGATTGCTCGGAAGACATGGGGAAAAAAATAAAATGGTCTTTTTTTTCAATTTGTTACACAAGATTCTTTCCCTTAGGAAGTATACAATAACGGCGTTGTCTGCACATTTCGGAGATTGTCATCACAATCCATCTCTTTGCTGCACTTGCAGTGTAAATTTACTTTGTGTATTTTGTGTTCAAGGGAGTGTATTGCCAGCACACCGAGCAGTGTTGGTAGCACGCTGCGATGTTATGGCGGCCATGTTTAGCGGCAAATACGCAGAGGCCCGGAGTCGAGTGGTGCCCATCCACGGTGTGTCCTCAGATACCTTCCTATCGTTCCTGGAGTACCTCTACACTGACTCTTGTTGTCCCGGTAAGTTTACTCCATGCACGCATTCCTCATCTGTTCTCGTTAAATCCTCCATCTGAGTGTGATGCCGAAATTTTCACTCTATATTTTATTCATTTAATCTCTTTTAAGCTCTGCGTTTCAATTTGAATGAGCAATCGAGGTTAACGTCATTATAACCCGGCACTTGGTCGTACGCCAACCTCCGTGTGGCCAAATCCGAAAACAATGCTTAGATAATTATCCATGTGCTGCATATTCTGAGTTTTGATAATATATTTATGTAATGAAAAAAAATCAATTGAAAACAAATTAACGTTTATAGCTAATATTGGTTTGACAGTGACTTTATGATGGAGAGTTTTCCCCCAGGAATTTATGCCATTTCTATTAAGCTATTTCCATGTGAAAAAAAATGTCACCTACATAAATAAATAGGCTCCCCTATTTATAGTGGACATTGTATTTCAAGTGTTCTATTAATACGCTCTGATACCAGATGAGAAATGACTTGAGTGTGCCACTGCAGTGTTTTCCTGCCGGTCGCGCTCTCTAAATGTATCCTACAACACAAGCACAGATGACTTGTCGCATCTACCGTCTGTGTAACTGCAACATGCTGCCCCTGTCGCTCCCTGGGGGGCGTGAAAAAAAACTGTAATGTGCCTAATATGAAGTCAGGTTTCGCAGTGACAACATCCACCCGTGGCGTTGCCATTTCATCTGGGCCAAAGCCTGCTGTCCTCCCAGTTTCACCCTTCTTTCTCCGTATGTCACTGTTCATCTTGAATTGAATGAACTATTATATAATTTGTTTTTTTGGTAATAATAACATGTTAATAAGGTGAGATGTTTTTTGAGGGAAAGGCAGTTTTCGCAAGTATACACGGAGGATTAAGAGGTTGGCTTCAAACCATAGGATTTCATTTTGAGTCATGAGAATGAAGAATTGAAGCTATCAACAAAGAAGAGAACAAGTCCTGAGGCAGCAGCTGCTGACTACTGTGTTAGAGCCCAGGATTCAAGGGCAAAGCAAGGTTAGCTCGCAAAGGATGGAGGCTACAATTTGCATGATCCCCATACCTTATACTAGTGCACAAAGCCTACAGTATGTTCTGTGCACAGAGACCGGAAAGCATAGAGTACTTTAATTTGATTATGCTGTGCTGCTTGACAAAAGGATACCTCCTGTCTGCTAAGGTGCCCACAAGCAACTTTATTCAAGGAACTGAAGCATCCCAAGCACGGGTGGGCAAACCGGTCCTCGAGGGCCATTGTGGGTGCAGGTTTTTGTTCCATCTGATCTAGTAGAAACAGTTAAACCAATGTGGTTTGCGGAAACAAGAAGCACCCGACTGCAATCCACTGATCGTACTTTCAGGTCACCAGTTTAGTGGAAAGATATCCTCTTGATGGGTTGGTACGAAAACCCGCACCCACTGCGGCCCTTTGTGGAATAGTTTGCCCACCCCTGATCCACAGTGAAATTGTTTGAGTGACGGCAGTCAGGTCTCGTATTTATTTACATAGTGAGATTACATAACGGTGCTGGCCCATGACGTTGTCATTTGACATCTTGCCATGAGCAACAGTATAGTTTATATCATAGTAAATGTGACCTGAATACGGACACATACACAAGCACACGCATTATGCAGCTGTGTTATTTCTCCAGCACCTGCTGGTATTGTTAATGAGAGTTTAACGCTAGAGAGAACTGCTATGAATTGCACAGCAATTGTGCAACAATCACATTTCTACTAAATCAAAACAATCAAGTTTGTTTCGGTTATAATTTTATCTAACCTATATTTTACAAGGAAATCCCTTTCAAGGGAGTCCTGGCCAAGGGGCAGCGTAACGGTACAATTGACCTTTCGCAAAAGCCCATTGACAGCCTAATAAAATATATTTGATAACAGTAACTACAACTTTGATATTCAGTTTTATGAGTGTTCTTGCCTCTAATAGAGCAATTTAGTAGTCATTAGGTCAGTATAGGTAGCTGGCACAAAGCTATAAAAGACTATACTTAATTTATGACATAGATTACATTTGGAGTAATTGAGAAGAAAAAAAGAATGATCTCCCATGGAGCAGTAGTGAGGCACAGTACACAGATTCGGAATCAGGACTATTCAATTGATGTTAAGAAATGCCCAAAACTGCAGAGCGGTGCTAACTAAAAGGGAAATTTGTATGTGTGAGCACTACAAACCATTTTCATACATTGTACCCCTTTTGAATAACCGCTACGTAGCTTGCAAAAAAAAAAAACGACTCAGACACTTTTCGTTGTGCTTTTTGGTTACAGCCAGCGTGCTGCAGGCAATGGCCGTGCTGGTGTGTGCGGAGATGTACCAGGTGAAAAGGCTGCAGCATCTGTGCGAGGTGTGTGTGTGCGCTTACCTTCAAAGCATGCCCAGTAGAGAGTTGGCGTCAACCGGCATCAGTGTGGTTCGACTTCTCAGACGGGCAAAGGTCAGTCAGTCCCTGATGGGTAACACCATTTTGAAGAAATCTCTTAAAATCTCATTTTCCATTGAATTTTCAGTGCTGTAGACAGACGCCATGTTTGTTGCCGACTCCTATTAGGTATTTAAACACTATTCGGGGTAAAATTGTTTTCTGATAGTGTCACAATGCAGAGCAGCTGTATGTGTGGCTCCTCCACTTCATTGCCAACAACTACCTGATCTTCAGTCATAAACCTGACTTCCTGGAGCTTTCAGGTGAGTGTATTACATGTTGGCTAACATGATAGCTATAAGTAACAATAATTCTACAATTCTTGACTGCAATAAATTAGCCTACCAAAATTCAGTCCGATCCACAAATAATAGGAGTACCAATTGAAATTTGGCAATTAATTAATTAGCTCTAAAAATAAATTAATACCGATACAATACATCCCAAGTGTCATTGTGATCCTTCAAGTATCTGTTTTAAATCCACAATTAAGCTATAATAGTTATTGAGCGATGAGACAAAAAATAGGCTTAAGAATTGATAGGTAAACATGCCTAGAATATACATACCGCTAGGTCGGGGATTTAAACCCACAACCTCTAGGTTTGGGAAACGACAACTCTACCACTGAGCCATGTCACCCGCTAATCCCACAAATGAAAAAATATACAAATGAAATCCTTAACTCTGACTAAAATGTTGGTTAAGGAAAAAAAAGGCAAATTGTGGCGTAACCCAGTGGTACATTTTTTATTATTACCATCCCTTTTAACACACAATCTTAGTTTTAAACTTTGGACGGGCAGGGAAAAGTACAAGAAAAAGTCAAAGGCCAAAACAGAGTAAAGAAGCAAAAACTAATCTCTTTTTGAGGTTTTGGTACAGCAACATGGATGTGAGATTTTACAGTACCGCGTGTGTGTTTCAGAAGAAGAGCGTGAGCAGGTGGAAAGGCTGCGTTGGCCGTCCAGAGGATATCTCCAGGAGCTCAGCGAGTACCAGCAGCGGCGACGCAAATTACGCAAGTCTCGCTGCACTGTCATGTGATGACACCTGGATGCATCATGAAAAAGAGAAGACAAACACATTTGAGTCCCTTTACTAGAGGCAAAGTGTCAAGAAAAGAGACATCATCTACTGGATTGCAATGGCATGGAAGAGTGTGAAAAATCTTACAGTGCGGGAAATATTCCAAATTGAGAACTTGCCATTTGAATTGGGGAAATTTTGATTTAAACGAGGACAAATTCATGGAAAATAGATAGCTGCTTTAGCCTCAATTACTGTTCCATTTCTGAAATAGTTGCATCAAATCTGAGCGTTATTCGCATAATTATGCGTTAGGTCCCCTCAGCTTTTACTTTTGGAAATTCCTACTATGAATTCACATGAAAAAGTTCCCAACTTTGAAATTTTCCTTGGATTTTGCAACCTCATGTGTGACTGCACATACAACAGACCATTCCATTAACGGGAATACTCCATGGACTGATCCTAATGAAAATAAAACAAATGCACTGAGAGATTCTATTTCAGGTCGATCTCTGCAGTGTTGTGACTTTCAAAACATTGACATTAAATGGCTCCATTAAATGGACAACCAAGCATCCACAGACTGGACACCCCATCAGGATGAAGCACTTGCCCTTTCAAACAGTTGCGAGCGATCATTTGACTGGATGCTAAACAAGCAGGATGACGCTTGTGTGGTTTTCTCGTTCTACTTGACACTTGCCATGTCAGGATGTGTAGCTCCAAGTAGTGGACACAATTAAAACATTTGCATATCATGCCTCTATCGAAGATAGAGAACCAATCCAGCAAGGGGCTCTAGTTCATATTTTTTCAGCACAGCATTAACCAACGGTAATGTGGAGGAATTTTGAAAAGCGAGGCAACACATTTTTATTACAATTTATTGTGCGCATATGCATTGGATTGTTTCCAATCTATACTGGGAACAGATTGGATTATTTCATGACATTGCATTTAATTCAGCTTGTAGTCCATGTCACACAAGGACATTACAAATTTCCCCGAGTGTAATTAAATAATCAATGTACTGAACATTTGACTGCTGTACACACCAAATCCAAGTTAGTAATAGACATTCAATAACTTTGCACACTCGCATGATCAGGAGCATTTAGATATAGGGGAAAGTTAAATATTCATCCATATGTTGGTACATGAAAAACCACAATGCCTCTGGTTGGATACAAAATTTGTTGTATCAGCTTATATTTGAACGAGTTTAATTTAATTATGATTAATTGGTGCTGTGATTATTTTTGTAATGTATACACATTTTTATATCGCAACAGTATTTTTGGTTAGTTTATTTCACTGTACTGTATCATTGATGATTTTTCATAAAAGCTTTGACATTCTTGATTAAACATAAATGTTTACTGCGCATTCAAAGGATGCCGATAAGCAGAATGAAAAATGAATGAATAATTTAAGCGCTCTACTTCGTGCTGTGAAGAAACTCATTTTTTTTGGATGGGTGTCTTGTCAAGCACATTTAATGAAGAAACGCTATAAGACCCCACTGAAAACCAAAATGTGACTATAAATGGTTTGCATAGATATACAAATTAGCTCAAAGAAAGTGATCATAACACAGTATACGTAATGCATTACTACATGTTGACCATTTCGCTCGCTCATGAATCCAATTCAGCTTATACGTTACCTGATATTTTAGCTTGGGTCACTGCAGAGCCCCGATGGATTGCAGCATTCCTTCCAGTTTCCCACTTTTATGCAGATTTGCCACATCGCTGCCACCGCCGATACACTCCTCTCCAATGAACACGCGTGGGACCTGTTTAAAATTTGTAAAGTAATTATGACTGAGACTGACATATTGGTCAGTGGAACCCGATTGTGCAGTGAGTATTCTCCTTGACATTGGTGCAGGGACGCCAGGTCTTTATGGGGTTAGGTTTTGGGTTCTTTGCCCCATTTATTTATTTACCCAAAGTAGACCACAAAAACAATTAACATGTTTTTTGCCCCGTTTATTTATTTACTTAATATAGACCCCAAAAACAATAAACGACATGGTTTTTTTTGCCCCGTTTATTTATTTACTCAATTTGACCAAAAAAACAATAAACGACATGTTTTGTTTTGTTTTTTTTGCCCAATTTAAGTTCATACCGATCAGATTCCAAACGAAAGTTTCCAAATTAAAGCCAGTGGGAAACAAGTCATAAACTTGTTGTTTGTCAGGAAGTACTTTTACTATTTAAGAAACCGGAAGTCGAAAATGCTGTGTCACGCAGGCATGGAGTTTCTCGTGTTGACATGATGAGAATGTCGCTTTGCAGCTTAAATTGAGGCGTCACACTTTTAATAACAAGCAAATTACACTTGCGGGATTTCACGCTTCCTTGTACGATCTCGGAAATTGTATTTTGCCTGTTCAATCGGGTTTTTTAGAAGAGAATAAAGAGGCTCACGGTGCGGGCGCCGGTGAGTTGTAGGAAGTAGTCCTGCATGCTCCTCATGTCTTGTCGCGTGCTGATGTCAATACACTCCAGATGTCCCGGCCTGAACTTGTACTTGGACAAGACGTCCTTGGCCGTGATACAGTACGGACATGTAGGCTTAATAAACAAGACTACTTTGTCTCCTTTGAGTTGAGCCTTGACGAATTCCTGCGCCATCTTGACTTCTCGGATAAACGTGAGCGAATGAGAAGACCGGAACGGCGTGAGCGTAGCTCAGTGGCCAACATGTGTACTGCAACTCAATAATAAATCAACCAAAAACTTGCTTGGGGTTTTGTGGGCAACTTTTTCCACCAAAATCAAAACATTTACTGACTTGCAAAGGCATTTTCAAATGACACGTTTTCCAAAGTGACTATTATTGGTCACACAATGGAGTTATTCAGAAGCTGACACTATTGACCTTTAACCTTTTATTAGTGCAGATTCCTACTTTTTTTACCCTTAGCATTTAAAAAAAAAGTAAAATGGTTATGGTCCATAGCAAAACTAATGTTGACTTTTTTCTTCTTTAAAATAGATGTGAATACTCATCTTTCAGGGCCACAGATGGCATGAGACATCCAATCTATTTTGACTAGAAGAGATTGGCATAGAAGGATCCCTGTCAGTCCTCCCATCTAAATTGGATTGGGCGTCTAGCATCACCAATTGCAGCCAATGAGTGCCCCATAATGGTCTGAAACGCAAATAACTCAGGCTGGGTACTTTAGCTGAAAGCAACGCTTGATTTTTCAAAACAACATTTACGCAATATATTGGAAATGATCGTGGCATTGCATTATTTCATATAGCAAAATAATGATACAACAAAGCTCTATTAATAACACCAAGCATTTCATGCACACTGTTCAATTTCAAATAGTACACAATGGAAGGTGGTTCCTGTAGGTAAAACCAAGTGGATTTTATTGAAATTTTTGGGAAAATTCTTACATGTGCAGGTTAATCCATGACCAACTATTGAAGGGCCTTACTTAATAACCCTTTATTTCAATTGAGATATTTTTTTAACAATTCCTCCTCCAACAAGGGGTCATGAGAATATTTCCAGTCTTTTTTAATTAAAGTAAGCATGACTCTTTGGTGGCTAGGTGAGATGTACAACACTTAGAGAATGAAAAAAGCTTTGTCTTCTGCATCATTTCAAGTGTCAAACAAGGACCCAGTAGAACAAAAACAAAGTTGTGGCAAAAATAACCTCTCCAGCCATCTAATTCCCAATCAGAAATTTTACTCAATGCAAGTGAACCAAGGAAGTATTTAATAATGAAGATTTTAACACAGGTTTTGTAAACGTTTCCCTTGTTAACAAAGACTCAAAAATATATTTTCATTTGAAATAGAACGCATTCATTGAACACCGTACCGAACTCAAAATGATCAAACATATTTGACCTGAATATAACGTGGTTATCCTCTGGTGGATGAACTTGGTGAGGAACCACATCCACGCAGCAAGAAGAGGCACATCATTGGTTTCTCCGAGTGCTCTGGCTGGTCAAACACAATAGCAGCTTTTTTTTCTTCTCATTTTCAGTTTTCAAGTTTCTTTTTTTTTCTCCTCCATTTTTCTTTTTTTTTTCTCCTCCAAATATCACACAATCATTCAAACACACTCATACCATTTGTAACACACCCTCCCGGCTGCACTTCCCTTCTATTTCTGCTCGTGACGCACATACACACACGCACCAATCTCCATGCACACAAAGCCTGTTGCCAGGCAGATAAAGTTCCTTTCTATTGACTATGAACCAAAAGGGTGCACCTCCACCAACATCTAGTCTAAACACCTTAAGGCACCATTGACATGAACACTGTTGGTGCAGGGGGACCACTGCCCCCAAGGAGGTCTTTACCTTACATTCCCTCTCTCAACACCCCCCACATGGCCATAAGAACGGTTTACAATCCATGGACACATCAGCCCACTAATTTCTCACATTCTCGCTGTTAGTTCTCGCGCTCGGGCCATTTGAATGACCTTCCTCAGCACGAGAAGACAGTAGAGAGGCAGGAGACATTTTTACCAAAGAGCTATCTGGATCTTACTATGTGCAAAATGGCTTCACAATGTCGAAACAAAAATAAGGCCCATAACATGTTCTGGGTTTTTTTTTTGCATTGTTTACCAAAAGATAATCATCTGTGGACTCTTTTGCACTCCGAGTCCCAAAATAAATAGATCTTATTTTTCTTAAATACACGCGAATAGATCCTCTCAAGCTCAAAATACTTATTCCTGCGAGATAAATTCCTTCAAACTGAACATAGAGATGAAAAGTCCCACCAAACCCATTTGCTCATTATGAAGCACCCTCAAAACCGAGAGAAGGGGGAACAAAATGAGAGGGTAGCCAAAACTGAGGGGCTTTGGTAAGACAAGGTAGGTATTCCAAATTTTAGGCCATAATAGCGCCTGTGGAATCAAAACTTGGAAAAAGGAAGGAATGAAAGAAGGAATAAGTGGGATAGGGGGCAAATTAAGAAAGGAGGAATTAGGCAGCAACTGTGCGAGTGTTAATAAATAAGGGCCGGTCAGACCCGACACTTTGCTTGCAATACTGATGACTGACATGGTGTGAGGTCTCATCACCAGGTTTGGGCTCGGCGCTGGTCAAAATCAGCTATCAGCCGCTTGATGTGCGCCAGCTTGTTGTGCAGGTACTCACAGCGTTGTTTGTCCCCGTGGTAGTTGGGGCTGTGCTGGAATCACAATAGACACATATTAGACCCGAACCACCATCAGGGATTAACCCGTGATGATAAAGCGGTTCACAAAATGAGGTCACTAAGTCAAGAGAGATGCCAACTCTGTAGCAACTTACTTCTTTCATCTTTTTGTACTCTTTCACCACTTGTTCTTGCACCTTCTGGAAAATCAGATGAGAACTCGTGAGCCAATGAGCTTGCCCTGTGCCTCGGCTCCAATCAATCAGTGGCATTTCAAACAAAAAAAGAAAAGAAAGATGACCTGATATTCTTTGGTGCCTGGTGCTAGTTTGCGACACTTGGAATCCAGCTGTGTGAAGCGACGCGTGATGTTTTCCACGCGACCGTGCAGCAGACGGTACTCGTCGTACTCAGCATTAAAGTCATTCTTGTAACGCTGTCTCTGGTCCATGGATACCAGTGCCTTGTACTTCCTGGAAACAAAAAATGGTGGGCTGTTGTTTTTTCCCCCCAATATTTAACTAGGTAGAGGAGCTATTGCAACTCCAAGCCCGGTCTATTTTTAAGGCAATGTTTATTTAAATGTGACCGGACTAGAAGCAGATTTGTGCAGACAGCCGTAGTTAGTGGTTCCTTGATGGTGAAAGAAGGAGGAGTGAAACGTCCCCTCAACTCAGTGTTATCTTTGTCATAACGTCTTTAGTACTTGGTACACTGCTTTATACAGTATTTAAAGCAGTAAAAACACGGGCAGTTCTTTTATTTGAACTGACCATTTTGAAAGCATTTTCCTGGGAAGCTTACGTTTCATAGTCGGGAGCCTCGATAGTGGATGAGAATACAGTAGATTGGCTGGGATTCTTCTCTTTTTCTTGGTGGTCTGAGAACAAAATGCAGACATTTTAGGACTGGATCAGGCATGGTTAAAAAAAAAGTTAAAACGTGTTTAGTTAAAAAAAAATCACTTTGAGAGGTTTGGACTTTAGACGCTATTAGAAGTGAAATTCACTGTGTGAATCCCATTTACACATAACATGGTTAAGCGATTAAATTAAATTTTCTTCTCTAGAAAAGCTTTACTAAAATCAATTATCATTAAAAGTTGTATCATCTGCCCCTTTAATTTTCTATAAAACTAATCCTTGTTCATGTCTTGTTCTGGAGCCTAGCCCAATGGAAAATCCACAAAGCCAAAATAGAAGAAAAAAAATAACGGTTGTATGGAGTAAGAGGCAAATGTGTTGACCAGTTGGTCATTAAATTCAAAGTAATGTGGCCAATTTGTCAAATGATTTACCTATCATCGATTAAAGGGAAAAAAAATTCCCCCATTTAAAAATCAGACTTTGATCTGGAGTTTCTGTCGGTACGTATTTTTGGGGGGTGTTATTTTACTGTCAGTTAGTTACAAACGTTTAATGTTAATTCTGATAGCATATTCTCCGAGACAGCTTTAAATCCAAATTTTGTATGAAATTGTTCAGTTAATAATTAGTGAGTAATGTCACTGTTCTAACAGTGGTTTGGATTCACTTAAGACAGTTGAAGATGCACCGAAGAGCATCCAGATCCATATCAAAGTTCTTAAATTAAATTTAAATATGTGACGGACACACAAAGTAATCAGACATTAAAAATAATCATAGAACCCCCACCTCGGTTCTTGATGGAAACTTCACTTTCGACCTCGACATTCTGCTGCCTCTTAGGTTTCGGACACTCCTTGACCGCCTCAGCTAGGGTAGGAGATCTGTTGCCACCCCCTTCTTTCCGTTTCCCTTTGTCTCGCTGATGATCCTTGTCTTTGTGCTTTTTGGCTTTCTTCTTGAATTTCTTGTTGTCAGTGGCGGACAAAGGAGGGCTGCTGATCACGGTGGAGGTAACAGTGAGCGAGGCACAGGGCGGAGGGCTCGGCGAAGCAGCCGGCCCGGCTGCCAAAACCGGAGGAGCCTGGTAATGCCGTTGCAAGATTCTATCAGATGACAAGGAATTTGGAGACGGGTCCCTGCAGGCGGAACTCTGGTCCATAGGCAGGTCTTGGGTGCCGCAGCCCTCCGGGGTGCTGGGTGAGTTGGAGCTGGAGACCGGGCTTGGCTGGTGGTGAGAGGGTGTTGGAGGGTGAGAGGGAATGGGAAGATGGCTGGGTGGGCCCAAGATGGCATTGGAGGGCAGAGAAGAGCATTTAGCAGCTGGGCCCCCGTCATCTTCTCGGCGGTCTGAGGATGATAAGGATGTGGCTGGCCCACGATTGCTGAGATGGGAGATGCGGGCTTTCTTTGGTGCTAAAGGGTCTATAAAGTCGAAATCTGGCTGGCGCTTCTACCAAGAGGAGAAATGTATTTTTTTAAGGATAATGTTGAACATGTGCTCAAGGGTGTACGTTTGTGCAAAAGTTACCTGAGGGGATGACGGTAAATTGTCTTTGGGAGAGCTGTTTGAAGAAAGTGCCTCAGTAGGAAGACCTAGTTTGCTGTTGAAGGAGAAAGTAAAATGACTACTAAAAATGTGGTAAAAAAAAAATAATGCCTTTAAAGAAAAAGGTGGTATGCCATTATTACAATATCATGTTCTTTTTTTTTATCTTGTTAATTTTCATTGCAAAAAGTCTTTCGGACCCAAAACAAAAACATATTTTATTCACGTTTAGGCCTAAGAATTTCAGTCATAGGTTTTTAGGTGCATCACAAATAAAAAGCATAGGCTATTTCAAACTGACAGTATGGATTTTATGCCAATAACTTTGATGACGTGTGAAACCACATTTTATGTTATGTACAGGTGACGTCCCATTGTTTCATACATTCGTGCAGTACTTAGCGTACTTTACAGCCGCACCCAGTGAATGTGTCACGATTAAAAATGTTCAAGAAATTACCGAGCCAGAATACGCTCCACCTGTGTCTTCTCATCGTCAGAGTAGCCAGGCCAGTCTTTCTGGACGTCTCGAAAAGCAAAGTCCCTTAATGAATATGTGTTGTCTTTAGGGTTAAGGTTTGCCACCTGTTATGAAAATAAAGAAACCGTTTCAGTTCAGAGACGACTGCAAACCATGCAAATTATTAAGAAACTGCACACTGTGATGGACACATCTGTGGTGTTAAAGAAAAATGTAAGGCTGAAACCAGAAAGATTTTCAAAGCCCCACTGAGACATCACTACACCTGTTGCAGAGTGGTCCCCAAGGAGTTACGATCCTTTTGGTTGATTCCATCCCTCTGCAAACGGGCAAGCATTTCCAGCTTTTTGTAGGACCTTAGTGCCAACAGGTGAACCATACGGTCCCGAAATGGCCGCTGGGATACAGGGTTGTTGGAAAGGCACTTCCGGATAGTATTTGCAGGGTTGATGGGCGTTGATCGCTTGCGCTCTGGAACAACCTCGGGTGTTGATAACGCTGGTTTACGAATATGTACTTTCTTTCCTGGAAACAAGGGGAAATTTAGATAAACCTTATTGGGGTCTTTAGCCAGCTGCTATGGATGCTCAGCATTGACTATTAATGTGCCTCAATCAGTGTAGCTTTAAAAGCAATACATCTGTAAGTCACTTATATTAGCATTGCTACGCTGTTAAAGCAGAAGGCAGCATTAAAAGTATGTGTTTGTGTGTTAACGTTAGCTTCCGCCTTACACTGCAGAAAATGTTTTTGCATGCTTGTTATTTATTTTAATACCCAAGATGTGGATAATGAGCTTTATCTTTATTATGCGTAAAGTGGAGAGGAAACAAGTCGCTGTTTGCGAAGTGAAGCGAATCCAAAAGGTCCTCAAGAATTAAACCATTCTTTCTGTATGACTGTACAGGATATTACTCAGTGGACCCCACAGCTGCCCGTTTCCTTAGCTCATGGGTAAACGTGGTTTGACGTCTTTGATTTTTTTCCAACTCTGCTTCAAGTATCAAATTATTATTTGTTGTTGTTTTAGTTTTCTATGTCACATTCAAACTTCACATGCAATTATTACAATAATACCTGTTTTTCATTTAGTCATCGTTGATTATTCACATCACTAGTCTCATTAATAACAATATGAAAGAGGAGAAAGTTTTAAGGAAATGCGCATGTCTCAGAGCACATTGATGTCATGTTCTTTAAATACTAAATTGATGACAAACATCACTGAAGCGCCCAAGATTGTAATGCCAGAAATGTGAAGAGAAAAAAACAATGTCATTTATACTCCTGCACTCCCAGCCAAATTCTTGATTTACGGTTCTCATTCCTTACCGCCTAAGTGATTCGTCACTGTGTGTTGAAGGTTCACCACTGTTACAGGGTTTTCGTAATTTTTGGATAATGGCTGGTTTTTAAAAAAGGAAGAATTTTTACAATAATAATATGCTTGGTCTAAAACTATTACATTGGAGCTAAAAAAAAGTATGCACTAATCCTACTATATAAAAAGTAATGTTTTGTTGCCCTTGCTAGGGTGGGTTCATTCTTAATCGGTACGTATTATGCAAAGTGCCTTAAGTGAGGTAAACAGAAAACATGTTTGAACATTATTGTAAAGTGGGACAGGCATCATTGCTTGTAAAGTGTGCCTGTTTCAAAAACAAATGGAATTTTTTTAAGTGATGTGTCAGTGTAACACAAATGGCTTCATCTACACCTTTTGCCTTTATCAGTCTGACTGTTAATCTGGAAAACGCCATGATAGCAGAATGCCTTAGTCAGTAGCCTTACGGGCTTTGAATGGAGTCAATCCTATTCAGTCCCTGACAAGGGGCATTTTAAAACTGAGTAGAGAGCAGATGATTGGCTGCAGAACCAGTCAGACGTTAAACTATCGGAGTTACAAGGCCCAGAATGGTTTTAAGGCGGTGTGATCAAAAATTAAAAAGGCCTTGCCTCTGTATTGACCCCCAGGTTTGATAACTTTGGTCCCACGTTCACGTGTGTCCTCTACAGCCTGGGTCATGCGATCTCTGGTCACCTGGTAGGAGTCATTTGTGGCGCATATTGTGACCTTATTGTGCACTGTTGCCAACGATTCCAGATGAGAAACCCCTGAGCTGGAGATATGAGACATGTGAGATAAAAGGTGAACAACCAACTGATATTGTATAGTAAGTCAAGAAGAGTTCATTTAGACATTACCTGGAAACATTTTGACGGATGCAATCAAAGCTTCCCTGAGGGTTGTCTTTGCCAACATTAGACAAATAGAAATCAAAATTGTGGGATGCATCAGAGGAAGGCCCTGACCTCGGTATTTTAATGCACTGGAAAAAAGAATCAAAACAAAGGAATTATGACTAACTGCATTTTGGGGAAACCAGAGTTCATTTATTACTGACCACACCCAATTCAGATGACCTCAATATCTACTCAACTAATAAATCCCTAAAATATATTATGTGTAAAAAATTCAATTGGATAAAATATAATTAAGAAAACAAAACAAACAAATGAGAAAGATAGTTATTTAATAATAATTTACATCAGACTCGAAAGGATAAGAAAGTCCATTATAAACAAATCATTGCTGATAGCCTTCGCAACCAAAATGGATTGGACATCGAGCACCTTCAATGGCAGTCAATGAGCTAAATTGGAGAAACCATGCAAACCAGCACAGTAGGACAAATGCTTTGCCAAATGTGTCTGATTTTAATTGCACAAGTATACGCAGATTTAATTTTCTTTCAGGGCTGAGGCCAATTGTTGCTTTCTAAAATAAAATAAAACTGCTATGCTATTAACATTACATTTCAAGATATCAATATAAAAATCTGAAAGCTGTTAGGTGGGTTTATTGCCAAAGGACATTACTTGACTGCATTATCATCTTAGTTCTACATTTTTTGTTTTTGCGCTCTAACAAAATGATGATACCTTCCCAATTGACACCATAACTGTTGCATAAATTGAATAAATACTTAATGAATACGTACAACCAACTTTAGTTACTGACTACTAATAGCAGAGATTAGCGCTAAAACAGAAACAGTTAAGTAGCTGATTAACCGGCTTAGGTGTGAGAGTGAATGATGTGTTGTTAGTGATTTCACAGGTATTTTAAAATAGAAAGAATTTAATTGAAAAAAATAAAATACATTCTTACCCCTTGAAGCCCCTTGAATTGTATTGTTGGCTGCAAAGGCGATACATTCTGCAAGATAAAGGCCAAAATTCAGTTTTTAAAAAAGTGCAATTGCACACCAATGCAAAATATACTTTGCAAGTACTTTCTTGTCTGGTTAGTCAGAGACTGTTGCCACAAATATAAAATTAGGAAAACCTGCAAAACATTTCACTGTCACACAAGTACTTAAAACATCTTGACGCACTAGCAGAGCCTTAGGGGCCTGTCGCACCAAGAAGACCATGCAGGCAGGCCGAGCAACAACAAAACCTGTTTCTGGAGAGTCTTCATTTCATAAAAACCACAAAATTATGCTACTTTAGTACTGATTGCTAAATAAGGCTCTGAATCTATTTGACTGAAGGTATTTCAGAAAGGTTTGAGCTTTTATGTAGGTTTTAATGTGAATTGGACTGGAGCCGATAGCCACAAATATGCAGAGGCTTCAGTGTGCTGCATTATACAGTAAGCTAGGATAGAGATGCATTGAACTCCTGGCACCCTCACTGAAGGAGAAAAGCCTTCTGAAATGGTTATACCAGCCCTTTTCAGAGGAATATGCATTTTGTTATACAACAGCATACCTAAATAACTTGCAATCGCCAACATTGCGATAAGCAAAGATAAAGTAAACTTTAAAATGGGACAAAACTATCCATGCCAAGGTTGTAAAACTTCTACAGTACACCCTTACCCACTGACTGACCCTCTTCACAATACAAAAACAAATGAGTCCTGACCACATTTCAGAATAGATCATCGATTCACTAAAGATAGCCAAATTCCATAGCAAGACGACTACTCCAGCTTTCAGCTACAACACAAATTTGTCCAGGGGGCTTCTTAAAAAAAAGGCAGGTTTGGCTGCTAACTCAGCAAGTGACGGTAAGTCCCCTCAAAACAGCATGCACGCCATTACCACATCCAATTGGTGCACAAAAGAAATTCCTTCAACGTTGTAATTAACCCTTTTGCCATTTCATCACATCTAAATGGATAGAATTGTTTCAACAAGCTTGACTAATCAGTGTGATAAACATTATTGCCATAAAGTCCTCCGAACATTACACTCAGCTTGGTTCTTTCCCTCCTGACAGGGGCCCGAGGCCCTGTAAGCTTATGTAACAGCATTGTTGTTGCCAACGTTGTGGTCGGGTAGACTTAGGGCATCCACAACTCAAACTCTTCAATTTAGATCACCTGTCATATCTTGGTGTAGTAACACCATGTGTGCCTAGTTTAAGATTAGCAAGTTAAATATATCTACAGCCATGCACCGTACTAATAGCACACCGAGTTTTACTCAAATAGCACACCAAGTTAACGGTCTTACTTCTACCAGGAACCAGAATTGTATCAAGTATGCACATCAAAAGATTATGTTAACACACCAAGGCGTTTGTCAACTAAATAGTCAAAAAGGCACGTGTAAATATACAGGTGACACACAACTGACAGTGTCTCCTGACATGCAAAAGAATTTGACTGATTCAGCAAACAAAGCAAAAATGAAGGACTTATCCAAGTAAGCTTCACAGATGTTCAAAAATCATGTCTAAAAATGCATGCAGCACTGCATTTCACCACTTCATAATCATCTTTATTACTTTGGCATGGAGAAAAGTGGCTTTACAGCCCGTTTCAATTCTTCATATTTTAAGCTATAATTCTTGACAAAAACCTCGATCCATATGGCAAACTGATTTCACAGTGTCACCGTTAAAATTGACATTTTTCCCTACATTATGACCATAGTTTTACCTCTTTTCACTAAGCAGGAACACAAATTAAAGCAAGTAAAGAGTTTTATTTTCGAACTAACATCAGCGATGGATCGTGTTATTTTTGGTCAAGTTTGTAAAATCACAATTCTTCACTTGGTAAAATGTTAAGCAAGAGAAATAAGTACTACAATTGTCTGCCTAGCACAGCACTAAAGCTTCTTTCTCACCAACATATTGCTAACGAAGGCTTTTCGGAGTGTCACATTTGACATCAGATATTCTCAACTAAACAACGTTTGTCAGTTCTTAAAAAACAATCAGCACAAACGTATGAAACCCCCTTCGTCGTCCTCTGTTGACCAAATTAACGTCACTAAAGTAAAATCCTCCAAATTCCGCTATTTATTCCACGGCCAAAAACTCAGCTACCGTAATAGCTTTACAATGCGTGGCACTTGGGCTTCAACTCCCCGGTGATCATTTGCAATGGAGGCTCCAAAAAATACGGAAAAACTTACTCACCGTGCATTTTTGGTACGTTTCAATCGCTCTCAGTGCTGTCTCGGTCAATTTGACGTGCAGAACGGTAACTTTGTCTGCGCCGTGTTGGCCACAATTTAATCCGTAGCTCCCATCCTCGGAGAGCGCCGCCATGTTTAGCAGCCTTCCACCATCGTCCCTCTGAGGCAGCAGCATTTAGCACACCGGCTCCCCTCTCAGCCCTTAGCGGCCCGGGGAGGGACTACAGCTTCACCTCGGAGGCCTGCTTCCTCTTCCATTGGTTAACTCTTTTTGTGTGCTTTTGGCTAAAGTTTTGCTTTTCCTGATTCTGTGGCGTTCTAT
Source organism: Stigmatopora argus (assembly GCF_051989625.1). Classification (NCBI taxonomy): domain Eukaryota; kingdom Metazoa; phylum Chordata; class Actinopteri; order Syngnathiformes; family Syngnathidae; genus Stigmatopora; species Stigmatopora argus. The sequence continues at coordinate 10,349,407 of NC_135392.1, read as the reverse complement.
ATTATGAGGGGAACTACTTATTTACTATGTTGAATGCTTATTTATTCATTGCTTATTTGTTGATTATTTATTCATTCATTCTCTGAATCGCTTTATCCTCACTTGGTTCGCAGGGGGTGCTGGATCCTATCCCCTTCAGACACCAGGTGGAGGACAGGATTCTGTGGTGTTCTATATTATGAGGTGTACTACTTATTTATTATGTTGACTACTTATTTATATTATTGCTTATTTTTTATTATTATTTAGTCATTCATTCTCTGAATCGCTTTATCTTCACTAAGTTCACAGGGGGTGCTGGAGCCTATTCCCTTCAGACACCAGATGGAGGACAGGGTTCTGTGGCGTTCTATATTATGAGGTGTACTACTTATTTATTATGTTGATTACTTATTTATTTATTGCTTTTTTTAATTTAGTCATTCATTCTCTGAACTGCTTTATCCTCCCTAGGTTCGCAGGGGGTGCTCAAGCCTATCCCCTTCACACACCAGGTGGAGGACACCCTGAATCGGTGGACAGCCGATCGCAGGGCAGGAGGAGATGGACAACCGTTCATGCTCACACTCATACCTAGGGGCAATTTAGAGTATGCCATGCATGTTTTTGGAATGTGGGAGGAAACCGGAGTAACCGGAGAAAACCCATGCAGGCACGGGGAGAACAGGTAACCTCCACACAGGTGAATCGACCTGGATTTGAACCCAGGACCCCAGAGCTGTGAGGCCGACGCGCTAACCACTCAACCCGCCGGGTCGCTCCTATTTATTTATTATCTCATCCCATCTCATTTTCCGAACCGCTTTATCCTTATTAGGGTCGTTGGGGGTGCTGGAGCCTATCTCAGCTGACTTCGGGCCGGAGGCAGGGAGACGGACAACCATTCGCACTCACACTCATAGACCTAGGGGCAATTTAGAGTTTCCACTTAGCCTACTCTGCGTGTCTTTGGAATGTGGGGGGGAAACCGGAGTTTTCAGAAAAAAAAACCCACACAGGCCTGGGGAGAACATGCAAACTCCACACAGGTGGACTGACCTGGATATGAACCCGATCAACATGATTAAATTACCCACCTTTAAAAAGGGCATTCGATTGGATTTGTTTTCATTTTATAGCAGTCAAGCATTAGTGAATTTGATAGGGTATTTTTATGCTCTCCATAAATGACAGATAATGTGTTATGATGATTACTGACATGTCATAAAATGAAGTCCACACATTTGATATTAGCCCCCTCCCAGGCAGTGAGTTGCACCTTCAGTATCTCTGAGTAGCAGCCCCCAAATGCAAGAGATTAGGTCAGTGTGTTTTGGTGTGTCCTTGCCTCAGGCTGGGTGTGGAAAGAAGACCCATTTGAATCCAACAGATTAACATGGCTCTTAACTCCACCCAACACTCCCCCCCTAAAAAAATAAAAATGTATGTCATTGAAAGAATGGCAAAAAAAGCATTGAAACACTCAAGACATTCAAACACTGGATGAGATATATATATATATATATATATATATATATATATATATATATATATATATATATATATATATATATATATATATATATATATATATATATATATATATATATATATATATATATATATATATATATATATATATATATATATATATATATATATATGGCTCGGCGGCTGAGTGGTTAGCGAGTCATCCTCACAGCCATGAGGTCCTGGGTGTTTGCATGTTCTCCTCAGGCCTGTGTGGATTTCCACCGGGTACTCTGGTTCCCTCCCACATTCCAAAAACCTGCATGGTAGGCTGCTTGGACACTCTAAATTGCCCCTAGGTATGGGTGTGAGTGTGCATGGTTGTCCGTGAATAAACTTGGACTGCAAAATTAGCTATTTCTTAGTACGTAGAACCATATTTGCAAACTTGCGATTCAAATGAAGCCTTAGATCATGTGCTTCTTTTTGAATATGTATCAGTGTAAGATCTTGTATGCAGAAATGTTGATGAAAAGCTTGCAAATGATCAGTGATCATTTTAGCTCTTAGGATAGGGGTCTCCAAACTAATGACCGCAGTGGCTGCAGGGATTTCATTCCAACCAAACAAGATGACACCGTTTCAACAATCAGTGGAATTTTTTACATGTAGTGGACTACTGGACAGGTGGCTGCTCCCATAACTCAATTGAGATAGTGGGTACAGTAGAATGTTGACTTAAGCTGTCAACCGTGATGGAAACCCCACTAAGCTCCTCCAGAACATTGACAGCATTGCACAGCTCCTTTCAACAGATTCTGATACCACTGATATGTGGAAGTTAGATTCTGGTATTTTTTTCCAGCCTGCATCTGTCAGAGTATACAACTAAAACATTGCCTTGTTGGAGGAAAAAATATGTGAACCCCATGAAATATTCTTGTATTGTTCCATAAATGGGTTATGAGCTATGATCTGGTCTTAATCAAAAATGAAAAGAATACTCAAACAAACAAACAGTGTCTGCTTAAACTATTACCATACAATAATCTACATTTTTTATATTTTCATTTATATCGTACATGAACAGGAATCTTCAAAACCAGGAATCTGCAAAACCAGGAATCTGCAACAGTTTTGTTAAGAAGATTGGTCCAAAGTTCATCTTGATTGTGAGCAGATCTGATCATCAAATACAAAAAGTTAATGCTGCCAGAGTGCTTTGTGCTTTTCCCTCCCTGTGCTTCAAATATTTGTGTTATTTCCCCCCAAATTATAAACGTTTTTTATGTTCTATAATTTTCAGTAGCCTTTGTTCATATATTCTTGTGATTGTAATAAAGATTGAAACCCATTAGGCTGTATGATGCATTCTATTTTTTCTCAAGCCTGTCCTGCTCAGCTGCTTCGCCACAGAAAATGGAAATCTGAATGTCTTTATAGGCTGAACAGTTTTCATATTCCATCTGGGATTTGGCTGCATTCCCATTGTGAGTAAGATACACTTTTAAGTGAATTGCTAACCATATTAATCGGTCCTCAGACAGTCACCACCTCATTCCATTTTATTGTTTTTAGATCTTTCTTTAGTAATGACGGTGGCTTGCTGTGACATTTAAGAAACACTCATTAGTGATCCGGGAGAGTGAACCTGTTAAGCAGGTAAACAATTAGTAGAAACTCCCTTAGAAGCCTATTTTATACTTTGCTGTAAAATATTCACGTGGCATCTTTTATGGTGCCAAGCAGAATGGACATGTGATCATTTTAATGCTTGCATTTATTTTTAGGTAAAAAAAAACACCTTTAAAATGATTTCCTTTTGATACACACGCACAATTGTGTGTGTATGTATGTATGTATGTATGTATGTATGTATGTATGTATGTATGTATGTATGTATGTATGTATGTATGTATGTATGTATGTATGTATGTATGTATGTATGTATGTATGTATGTATATATATATATATATATATATATATATATATATATATATATATAATGAACAGAGTCTAAACTTTGACAATACCTAAAATAAGTATGGTATTTAAATAAGATTGAATTGTGCCAATTCTGTCAGATATCCATTCTTGCATCATATCATAAGTGTATCATAAGCTGTTTCCAATGGATACCTTGACCCCAAGAAAACCACATGACATGGATTCAATTCTTTGTACTACTTTTCATCATGCCATGAAAACACACACCAACTCAGAGTGGATCTGGTAGCCTGAGAGACATGAAACACCCTGTGTGTGACAAACAGGAATCAGATTCTTAGTGTCATCAGAAGTTCACCTCCAACTTCACTCCACGTGGCGATCTGGCCCTGAGGACACATTCTTTTGGCAGTGAGAAGGAGCCATCTGCTGCATTTAAACCCTCCCATAAAAACGAATACACATGGAAACAAATGGTGATTGTGAGAGAAATATCATATTTTGACATATCCATATCCATGTAACTTTTTCTATTCTAAAAGGGAGGCATACATTCTTAGGAAAATTCTTCATTACCATTATCATAGCATAAGCTAGTATTGTTTTTGCTCCAGTCAAAACACAGCAGCTGATAAACATGTGTAGCCTGGAGTAGTGTATCTCTACCCCCCTCTCCTCCACTCACTTGGTATTTAAAGACCTTGAAACAGCAGTGCTTCCAGTTAATGATTGTCCATTGAGGGGGAAAGTGTGCACTGACACTGTTGACTCTTATCGCCCCTGTCCACAAAGCCACCAAGCGAGTATCCTCAAGGCTGACATTAACAGAGAGAGACTGTATATTTTTCTTTTAGACGCACAGCCAGAACACATGGTTTTGATAAACCAGTGTTTTATTTGCTTATCTACTATTCCCAATGACTTGAATAAACACAATGTAAAAATGATCATTCCTTCTATATTAGTATGTGCACTCTAGAAAAATGGAAAGTCAACCTGCAAGTAGGGACATTTTTGTTTCCACTTGCAATGTTTACCAAAATGACTTCATTAATTCCTGATGTGGGAGGCGCAGCGGCTGAGTGGATAGCACGTCAGTTTCACAGTGGGGGTCCTGGGTTCAAATCCAGGTCTGTCCACCTGTGTGGAGTTTGCATGGTCTACCGGGGCCTGCATGGGTTTTCTCCGGGTACTCCGGTTTCCTCGCGCATTTCAAAGACATGCATAGTAGGCTGATTGGACACTCTACATTGCCCCTAGATATGAGTGTGAGCGTGATTGGTTGGTCTCCTTGTGCCCTGCGATTGGCTGGCCACCAATTCAGGGTGTCCCCTGCCTCGTGCCTGAAGGCAGCTGGGATAGGCTCCAGCACCCCTCCGCGACCTTTAGTGAGGATAAAGCAGTTCAGAAAATGAAACGAAAAAAAAGATTTCTGATGTCACACAACAGCGGTAGATTACAGTTTGAAAACATACATCATAGGTATAAACAGTATCTCACTTCATTAGTTATACTGAGAAATATCAAAATAGCAGGGAACTTTTTAAAAATCTATCCAGGACTGCTTTTTACAAACAAACGAAAAATTTCGGATATGTTTGTAGTCAGCCATGTTGACGACGATTATTTTAGAGGGGAGCTCTTAAGAGTTAGACTTTAGAGCAGCACTCAAAGAAATGAGAAGATACATTTGAACTCAACATCGGTGCTTCTCTCTCTTCTCGGCATCAAATGCCTCACATTGCCTTCCCAGTGAGACCAGCCTCTTCTCAGGCACTTCCACAGCCAGACCCGAATCCCACCAGTTGTATTCAGGAGAAAGCACGCAGGTTGGCTGATGTGTGATCAAGTATCGGTTCAAGTAGCTCTCTTCACGGGCGCTGGCCAATATACCGTTTGATTGGTCCTTCAGAATAAGCAGAGAACAACCGAGAGCCATTTTGTACACATCTCGGACCAGCCCGCCATAGAGCTCCGAAGTGTAGTAGAAGTCGCCTTCGTCCTTCTTCACGTAAGCTGACGAGTCTTCTTCCTTTTCATAAGGAAGTGCCTCCCGTGGCTCGCCATAGAGTTCGGGGTGTAAGGTGGCAACCAGGTCACCAAGTATTTCTTCTTCCACAGGAGCCACAAACTCCTGATCAATATCTGCACAGAAAATGTACTCAACCTCCCTGCCTATTTTGTTTTTGATGGCATCGGCAAAAAGGGGCATCCGACGATAGACCAGGATGTCCCAACCTGGGAACTCCGTGACCGGAAGCACCTTTAGCTGTCGTCCAGGCCCCAACTTGACGGGGGGATCTAACGTGCGAGGATTATCAATGAGTATGTAGTACGTGACCATCTGACTGGGGAGGAAGTAGATTTCTGCAGAGGAAATAAAACGTCTCACATGATGGGCATATGTACCAACCACCAGGGACAGCAGGCCTATCCGAACATCTTGCTGCGCGAATTCGGTCCTTCTCCTGACGGAGTTGCGGTTGTCCCCCCAAACTAAAGGGGCACCCCAAGGAGTCTCCGCAGGGGTTTTCAGTGCTGCTGCCTTCATGTCTGCCCTTTCTCTTTTAATGGCCTCTTCCATGGCACGAAAGTAAGGATGGGGGGACCTTATACTCCCGCCACTTTTACGCCCATGGAGGACATCTGAAGAAATATATAATGTCTGTTTTACTTCTCACACCATGGAATGGTTACGAGGGAATTGCAAGGCAGACAAAGAACGAGTCAGCCTCCTTTACATGATCAACAATTGATTTTTGAAGTGGGAATATCATGCAATGTTCTCCCCGGGCTTGCATAGGTTTTCTCTGGGTATTGCGGTTTCCTCCCACCTCCCCAGAACATGCTTGGTAGGCTATATCATGCATTTTTCGGTGGATGTGAGGAAGCAGCAGTATGCTGAGAAAAAACAACAACTTGAGCACGGGGAGAACCTCCAAAGTCCATTGAAGAACTGCTGTATTCTCATTAGGGCCGTGGGGGGTGCTGGAGCCTATCCCAGCTGACTTCGGGCCAGAGGCGGGGGACGCCCTGGATTGGTGGTCAGCCAATCGCAGGGCACAAGGAGACAAACAACCATTCACGCTCACACTCATACCTAGTGGCAATTTAGAGAGTCCAATCAGACTACCATGCATGTCTTTGGAATGTGGGAGGAAACCGGAGTACTCGGACAAAAGCCACACAGGCCCGGGTAGAACATGCAAACTCCACATAAGTGGACCGAGCCGGATTTGAGCCCAGGTCCCCCCACTGTGAGGCCGACTCATCCACTAAAGATTCAAACAGAATCTTAAAAAATTATGATTTAGGTGCACTAACATTAAGACTAAAGAATCTCACAAATTGCGTATCTCTTTGTGGGATCATAATTTGTAACATTAGCACACGATGTGCACTTACATAAGATAAGGGACAGTAGAAGACAGGACAGGAGCAGCTGTATCTTGGACACTCTTATGGCTCCTGTTTGGAGGACAAATACATAAATGTGAAAATTTTCCTAAGTCTGCAGATGGAAAACAATGTGCAATGAAAGTAGTTGCTGGATTTTTCGATCTGGTGTTCAGTGGAATTAAAAGAATGTGCTGCTCAATATTATGTCTCCCCAATTTAAATGTGGCATGCTGCATCGAATGCAAAATCAATCGATTTCTATCCGTAATGTTATAAAGACTTTACGTAATGTATAGATACTTTGTCTAATTTGCTAACTTTCAATGTCATTTTGTTATTGCAGAGAGCCCGAGAACAAAACAACAAAGGACAGTTAGGGCCTAAGTGATTGCAGACGGGTTGAGCAGTCCAATGATTTAAGGGGTAACCGATCTTGAAGTAATCATGCATCAAAAACATCGAATTAAATCCCTTGGCACGTTTCCATCAGATTACGCGGTGCTGGTGCAGCGTTGAATTTAGACGCAAGCAGGTCAAGCAGATCTGACAAAGGCAGTGGAGGTGGAGCAGAGTGTGGCAGTGGCTCAGGTTGTACTGACCTGTGGCTGTCTTGCAGAATGGGAACAGCGCCATGCTGTGACCCGCTGCCGGATAAACACACAAACACTACGCCAAAATATCTCGTTTTCTCCAGCGTTCAATAAAAACGTGCAGCTTTCTGGTTATTTTCCTCAACTCTTCCTCAGTCTTCTTTTCTCGTTCATCGCCTCAACCCATCCCCCTTTTTTTCCAAAACGTTCTCCTCCCCCATTTCTTCCAGACTACTGTGGTTTCCATTTCTGCAGCGAAACCAAAGAAACCAGATGTGTGTGGAATCTCGGTATTGAAACCAAGTATAGTATACAGTGGTACCTCTACTTACGAGATTAATTCATTCCAAAAGTAGTTTTATAAATAGAAGCCTATTTTTAATTTATTTGGTGTAATTTGTTCTAAAAGCTATAATACCACCCCTTGAACTTTTTAAAACTGATAGAAGTATACCAACTTTGTATGAAATGTGTATGCAAATATATGTATGCAAAAATAGAGAAAAAAGAAGCCTTTAAAATGAACTCTACCAGAAAAAAATGGGAAATGCATTTACGTCTCTGGGGATGTTTTCGTTTGATGTTTCGTAACTTGGATTGTTTTCATAACTTGGAATAAAGGGATTCTCAGCGAGGCTTTTGTAACCTGAATATTTTCCATGTATAGAAGCATTCTTAGATAAAGATACCAGTGTAACTACAATAGTTTTCATTTAGATCTAAAGAGAATGAAAATGGCACTATGACAACTAAGTGGTGGGAAATGGGAAACACTAAGCATTGCTAATGTCCTGCTTTGGTGAGGAAGTTCTCTAAATTAAATATTCCATTACATTGTTTGACCTTTTGAAGTTGACTGCATGAAGTTCACCGGTCAGACAAGTGTCAAATTAAAATGCCAAAGAAAGTCTCCACACTCAAGAGGTCGCTTTGCAGTTTATTTTACGATAAATCTCTTATATTTGTACATCCACAACAGTAACCGCAACGTAATGTTGGTCTGTGCAAACAATTCTGAACGGAAGCATCAGGCAAAATTAACAAGAGAGAGCAAAATTTAGGCTACGTTATAGATCATTTACAGTGCAGCATTTCCCCCATACATCACTCCTGTCCTTTCACCTGGTTGGCAGAGGAACGGGGCTGGCAATTCCACACTGGACAATAGGGACACTGCATTAAAGCGCACTCAAGAAGAACAAACTTGCACAAGCTGCATTAAAATTGGTCACTATGGGGAGATGAATATGCCAATAATAATCTAAATGCATCTCAGACAAATGAGCTTGCTCGCTGTCATGCAGTTTCTCTCCCATAGCTGATGTCTCTAGCTAGAAAGGTCCAGTGGTACTTTCACTTAAATAATTTCTCAACACTTTAAAAAAACTGCTTATATGCTAACACATGTAGAACAAATAATTTTTCAATGAAATACACAGAAGCTTGACGACCATTTGGCAGTGTTCCTATTCTATCCATAACAAGGTTGCAGTAATCAAGTGAAAGAATAAAGTGTTTTTAGGGTTCAATATATTATTTCCATAAAATATGAGGATCCTTAGAAAAATATTTCCTTTAATGCAGCATTGTACTTATACAAAATAAAAATAAAAAAAACTCTAAAGAAAATTACGTTGTTTTTGTCTTCCCTCTTCCTTAATTTAAATAAGCTACAAACTGTGACACAGGGAATAAGGACTCCACTTCCTTAATAGATAGATCTATTGTTCTCTCTGGGTTTTTGTGTAGAAACCCTGAGAATAAATCACCAAAATTTCAACCTTTAGAGACCTGGCCAAGACAAACCTGAATAAGATGATTCATGTTTTAAGTAATATTCCCTTTTGAAAACTAGAGATCTTAAGAGTAAAGGTTTTGCACCATCATCAGATCTGTTGTTTTTATGTTTATATATCTAATAAAGTTAATTAGCAGAATGACAGAGTGGTTAACTTCTGATTTGGAAGTCGGCAGAAGGTAATTAGGCCATTTTATGCCCAATTAATTTCCAATATCGTTAATTTGGCGCCACCCAAACTACATTACGCCCTCGTTTTCTATTTTTGGGATAACTGCCTCCGTAATTGTAGCTCTTCTTATATTTCCTTTTTTACTATTTTTAAAAGAAACCAGAGGCAGCCTTAGACTCTCACACAGTATTCGGAGTTACCTCTGGAGTCTAGAACATAAAACAGTACAGTAAACTGAATGGGTGTTTACTAAATCACATGACATTAATCATATTTTTATGTTTAGTACAAATGTGTATGATTTAAAATGAGTCCATTAATTTTTCGTCTCTATGTGAGAGGAATGCATGAGTCTGACTTATTGCCAACAGTTTAACTTGTTGTACAATTAAAGTCCAAATAGTGTTTACACTATTGAGGTAGCAAAGTATGGACATCAAGGCCCATCCAACCTTTGCAAGATAGTCTATTAATCGACAACTAATCAAAATCGATCAACAGCTACAATGATAGATTAAATTAGAGACCTTGCCAGAATAACAGTTGTTCTAATGTTTGGAAATTTTGGGCCCAATGGGGTTATGGAAGTGAATCATCTTTGTGCATTTTGCCTGATACAAAATAGTGTCCTGTTTTTAGTGTTTGAGAAATAATACTACCAAACTTAGTGCATTTTGGGGCCAAATGTAAGTCTGTGAAGGTGTCAGAGTCCTTGGAGTGATTAAGGACAATATCATTAAATGGGCGTTGAATACAAAAATTAAAAATGAAGTACAATTTGGTTAACAATTACATTCTTGAGTAGGCTGAAGTGAGTTAAGAAAAATTGCTCTCAAATGACTGCAGAGATCTTAACTGAGAGAAAGTGGGCACATGGATTCATAAAATGCTGAACTCATCAATAAATGAAATTAAGGAGATTAGATATGCAGCATTTGGGGACAAGACGGAACTAATTAAAAGACCTTTGAGGCCCCTTGTTCCGCCAATTTTCATCTATTTCTCTGTCCCGCTGCTTTCCAACCATTGCACAACCTTTTCTTCCTCTCGTTCTTTACCCCCCTCCTCTTCCTCTCTCTCTATCTCTCTCTCTCTCGCTCTCTCGCTCTCTCTCTCTCTCCTGCTCATTCCTGGTCGTCTTCAATCATCTGAAAGACGGCTTGCAGCAGACGGTCATCTCTGTGCCTGTATGGCTTGCTGTTGTAAAAGCCATCACTATAGTCATTGTAGACACTTTGCCCGAGGCCACCATATTTGTTGAGAATGTCCAGAGCTTGATACAACTTTTGCGGCGGGGTTCTTGTTGCCACTAGAGAAGACATCCTTCCGGGCTTCAGCCTAGCCCTGACCGATTGTGATTGGAGCTGCTTGGCAGTGAGGGTTTGCCTGTTAAAGGCTGTCTGGAGGAGACGCAGCAAGGCCTGTGTAGGGGAATATGAAGGATTCGCTGGCTGCTGGGGTTTTGTTTTTGCGTCAGAAGAAGCTAAGGCTTGTGATTTAGTCTTCACAGATGGGTGCGCTCGAGTGGGCTCCTGCATCATCAAATAGATACGGAAGAGGCAATGACATGTCGGTGCGAAAACACTTAGTCATGCCAGTAGTGAATAATGTGTTTGTAAAAGGACACTTCAATTAGCTTTTCTAAATGTGTCTGTGCATACATTTCTTTGGTTGTCTTTTTGTTATTGATGAAATAATTCTAGTAATACTTGAAGAGTGAACCAATTGGAGGAGACGCAAACTGTTAATCGCACCAAAAAGGACTACAAGTGTACACTGATTATCTGGCAGAGCTCACCTCCATCATGTCATCCATATGTTCCACACCACGACGGTCATTCTGCACAGCGTTGTAGGGAATGTACACGCGAGGCTTCTTCATGTGCTCCGGCTTCTCAGATGTTCCGTGGAGAATCAGCTTCCAGTTCAAAATCCGACCCTCGTTTTCCATTCGGCCCGACTGTCACAAGAAGACAAGATTAAACTCGGGATGTGTGTGTAACAACAGGTCAAACATTATATGATTCTCTGGAATTTAGTTCATTCATATTTTACCTAAAAACAAAGCCATTTCAGTGATGTTTTTGACAAAAATGTGGCTGAAACATTACAGAAATTTGAAAAAAAAAACATTCATAATATACGTTTTGTGTTATGAATGACTTTCATTCAATTTTTCATAAACAATAAATATATCCATCCAGATCAACTAATTGTGACACCCCTAGTACACATGAGAAAATGTGTTTTGCCATGTTTTGTCAACTCACAGTGTCTGTTATTTTGAGGGTCCAAGTACCAGAAGGGTCTTCACCCCATGTATGAACTGACATGAAATCCCAGTTTCGAAAACCATTGGCGGACGTATCGCGCTCACGTTCAGCTAGGAGCACCGTGGCCGTGCCTGAGGGAAAAATAGGTTGGTTGGAACTTCAATTCTATTCTTATGCTTGTATCTGTTTCTGTTCTCACCAGATGGTGAGGTGAGTGTAATATGCAGATCGCCTCTCCTGGTGTATTCAATGCTGGCTTCCACCTGCACATGCTCCAGTGAAGCAATGGAGTTCTCCTGCCCCGCACAGGCTTTAGTTGGAATCTCTATGGTGGTCTCCCCTGCTGCTTTCAAGTCCCTGTGGAATACATCAAAATAGCAGGGAACGTTAGAAGCCAACAACACCTCATGACAACAGCGCTGTCATACTAAAACATAGTTTCCAGGTGCGTAGGGCAATGCCCTAACCTTGTGAGCATAAGCGGATAGTGAATGATTGGACATAGCAATAGTATTTGTAATCTAAATATCTGATGTAAATAAACATTGGAGTAGATGAAACACAGTAGGATTTTTCTTGGTCATGTAGTAACATGTTTGTCAGGGCAAATTAGGGTAATAAATTATGCCAAAAGTCAATGTTAAAAAGCAAAGAAAATTCCTGTCATGGTCTCCAGATTAGTGTACTACTTCCCCCCCCCCCCTATTTTCTACTGTCATGACTAGCATCTGGAAGCAACATGTTCCCCTTTAATAACACAGATATGAAAACATTTGAGTTGTTCTCTCTCTTTGGTTGAGACACTTAAAATGACAGATGAGTTTACTTGCTCAGTTCATCGCTCATACTAATGTTCTGATAGATGTAACATAAATGTGTGTGTAAATTCCAGCGATTTCTCACGTAGTTTTGTGCTGCCAAAAGTTTGATGTCTCAAATTTATGCTCATATGGCACAACAATACCACAAAATATGCACAGTATATTTGAAGAAAGATCTTGTTAAATGATTCTTTGAGAGCATTAAAAGAAAATCTGGAAAAAATGAATTTGCCAGATATACAAGTCTATGGTGGCCCAGCGGGGGCCAAGTGATTAGCGCGTCAGCCTCATGATTATGAGATTGAGGGTCCGGACCTTCCTGTGTGAAGTTTGCATATTCTCCCCAAGCTTGCGTGGGTTTTCACCTGGTACTGCGGTTTCCTCCCACATCCCAAAAATATGCAGAGTAGCCTGGTTGAATGCTCTATAAATTGCCCCCTGGGCGTGTATGGTTGCCCTTGTGCCCGCCATCTGGTGCCCATAGTTGGCTGGGATAGGCTCCAGCACCCCTTGCAACCCTTGTGAGGATAAGAGGTATGGGAAATTAATGAATGAATATATTTCTATAGTAGTAACATCCGATTTACCTAGGCTGGAAAGAGTCATCCCTGACAATGCACTGCTTTTTTTCTGGCACATGCGTCCATGTTGCAGGGTCAGCAAGGTCAACCAACGCTTTGGCGTTGAGAAGACCAAAACCAAAGCGACTATTGACCATCAATCCAGCACCGTTCCTCTTCCAGCCTGGATTATTGGCCAAGGGATCATACTCGGATGTCCATACCACAATGTGCTGCAGGTCCCTCCATGTCAGATCTGAACTGGGTAGCGAATATGAACAAGGAGGCAGGTCAGCAAATTCTTAATGTAAGCATCACTTTTCAACCATCTTTCATTTGGGCACTTGCATACTTTTGCTCCAGCGCCAGGGCAAATATACCAGCGGCTAGCGGGGCGGAGGCCGACGTTCCCGTGTGAGTCTGAGTGCACTCATTATGTAGATCGGCACTAGTCTGTAAGAAAAAGATACCATTGAAAGAAAGAATGATTTGTTTTAAGGAGCATTTTTCATTTAGTCATTTTTCTTTGCCTGAAATTATTTTTTCCCCCCATTGTTGTATAATTAAGAATTGCTGATTGTGTATAAATATATATACTCACAATTCTCTGGTCAGTGTAGTCTCCACTGCTGTACGCCGTAGCCAGAGTGGAAGAGCACTTTTCAGCGTACCATGGAGACAAGCCCTGCTGAGAGGCGCTGCTGATTGAGATAGTGTAGATGCTGTCTGTGTAGCCGTCACAGTCACAGTTATCACCCTGGCGGCCTCCGTTACCTGACGCCCAAACAAAGATTGAGCCCTTGCCACCTCGGCCCTGAAGGAAGGTATGATGGAGAGCAGTGAAGACAGAATTCAGAGAGTTGTTTTTTTATGTCAACTATTGATTGCGTGGCAATGTGATAAAAAAAATACACTAGTTTTATCCGTGGCGTTGTATGTGAAAATCTGAAATACTTCAAAACCAGGCAGCTAAGCCTGTTGTCAATATTGATTTCCACCAGGGACAGAAAATAGATGTTTAAGAAACCTTAGTTTGCCAGCTCATAAATGTGGGTAGTGTATGATTTACCTTCTGGATGCCGTACTCAAAGGCTTTTTGAGCCAGACGACCCGGACCCTCAACTGTTTTTCCATCATCATTTGGTCCCCAGCTAGCACTATAAATGTCCACGTGCTCTGGATTGAAGCCAATAGAGCTGGCCTCAATAGCATCTGTCACAATTCCATCCAGCATACGAATGCCTGAGAGAAAGAAAAGTATTCAAAGGAATTGTATGTATCTTTTTTTTTTAACGTAAAACCCATATTCTCAGATGGATTTAGTTCACAGTATTGCTAATGCCTCAATCTGCATTCCTCATGTTACAAAATATGAGCGCCTCACCTCCGACTTTGGAATTGAAGGCCACGCCAACGCCGCATTTATTATTGTCTGCTTGCATGGCGATCTCGCCAGCACACCTGGTTCCATGCCTGAGAGACAATATTGTCATTAAATGATGCTATCAAAGTCAGTATATATTTTTTGGTGTAAAATGATGCAAAATAAAACCTGAATATACACTCAGGTGTTTCGTTTACATTTTCATTGAAATCGAGTTACACGAGAGAATTTTCCTCTCGATGAAGAAAATGTAAATTAAAATAAAAGGTTCTCTGCAAGCATACTTGTTTTCGTTGGTGGCATCGTATCTGGGGAATGGGTCCGGGTCATTATCATTGAAGTCGTAGCTGGCTGCTGCATCCTTTAATTAAAAAAAAGGCAGATGATGATCAGCCATTTCGATAGAAAAAATGAGGGCATTTCAAATCGTCTCACATTTGTCATGGATAATATTTATTGCTATGCTATTTTTCTCACAGTTTGTTATGAAATTTAAGGAAGCGGCAAAGTCAAAAGTGAATGAAAATGTTTTTTTGAACTCTTCAGTTCAATCAAGCTGAAGAGGCCTTGCATTTCATGGTGTCACCACCAGCGTTGCTGTGGAAACAGCAGACTGAGACGACGTGGCAGTCTCCATGGAAACAGTATCTTACATAGTTGGAGTAGATGTCGGTGTGGTTCCACTCCAGTCCGTCATCCAGAACAGTGATGACTACTCCTTTGCCCGTGATCCCTTTCTGCCACACTGGGATGACGTGAAGGTCCAGCTTTGGCAGAGAAGACGACGTGCGTGTGTCTTGCTGCATGTGAGAAAAGTAAAGGATTGGCTATCCAGAATACAATGAACATCCAGTTAGGCTCTCTAAATGTTATCTGGGCTTGTAAAAGGTTAAGTGATTCAAGCTTTTTCGTTTCGTGTATCGACATTTATGGAATTTCAAGACTGTATTGTTGGATTGTTTTCTTTGTCATGGCATCAAGTCCACTCTTGTACCCACTTATTAGGGCACTATAAAGCTTTTGAACTGTCCAGCGTCTGGTTAATTCATCACTCAATTGTGTTGCAAACAGTATCTTTTCATTTGCCTTATGGTTGTACCCTTTGTTTAAAATCTAATATATATTTTAACAAGTATTCCTTTAATAGTCTATTAAACCATTTAGTGTTGGAACGGGAAAATGGCAAAATCCTGCCTTTGTTAATGCCTTTTTATCAAAGTCTTGTTGCCCTTATGTGTCTGGCACAGACACAGGAGAACGCCACGTCAACATGTGACTCATACTTGTGATGTATTGTTCTTTTTAATCCTCTCAGCTCCTGCATTGGTCCTCCTTTTGAAACCTGATGTATTTCAGAGACATGCCAGATACTCTGAGTTTTGAACATGCGTACATGTCATCAGTAAAAACACAGACAGATAAAAACTGATTTTGAAGGAAACAGCTGACTTCATTAGCAAGTAAAAACTAACATCCGATGCTAAAATTGCATTGACGCAGACTGACATTGACACAGCCGAGGTTGTGGGACACATGCACAGCCACGCAGGCAAGCAATGAGTCACGCCGTGATTAAATTTTCAGAAAAGGCACAATGGCATCTCTCTCAACTCTCCTTCTGTTGCTTTGCTGCATCGCTCACCCAACTCCGTCATAGATGTAGCTCCGCCCTCTGATGTAAGCACATGTCACATCCTCTGACCTGTTGCTCCTTCATTTACCAACTTTACTTCGTCACCACTTCCCTTCACTCACAAATGAACACATGATAATGGAAGCCATTTTTTTCCATCCTTCTGCTGCGAATTTAAATTAGTTTGTCACCAGTGGATTTCCAAGCCATTTGCAATTGGTTGGCAACCAATTCAGGGTCTACTGCTTGTAGTTAGCTGGGATAGGCTCCAGCACCCCCACAACCCTGGATAAGATGTGTGGAAAATTAATGACTCATGGTGCATTACATTATGGGCCATTAAAATAAGTGGTATTTTAAGGTACATAGTCCTCTGTTGGGAAAAAAAATGTTTTCAAATTCTCCACAGTAAAGTAATTGGTGAGTGGAACTTCAGAGTCACTATTCAATATAGGTTTTTTTGGCCAATGAGCAACTGAGTTACTTTCATAGGATTTAATGTCAAGTCAGTCTGATCTGATATAACTTTGAACATGGATTACCCTATCTCAAAACGTCACTCTGAACAAAATCATCCAAAGGGGTTCAGTGTACAGTCAGGGTGTAGCCAATATGTTTGTAATGTGACGCAGAAGGGTTCACAGTGAGAACAGACGGGTCTTGAGCTTCAACATGAACTGGATTGGTCCAAAAATCCTAATCAGAGTAAATTGGGACATAATACATTTTTTTCTACTCTGTTCCATCCTGTTGGATTATAGTCCTTCCATCACTCATCCCCAATAGAACAACATAATCAATCAAGCAAATGGCTCTTTTGGCCAGAATGCTTGTTTAATTGTCTTGCATGTTTTCATTAGTTTCAGTTTTAGTTTGGCTTCTGGGGCCAAAATGGTGGTGCGTTCGTTATGAGACCTGATGTGGAAGGCAGAATCTGGCTCGGCCAGACACATGATTAATGCCCCCAAAATAAATAAGTCCCAAATTCTTTATGCTTTGCACAAATTCATTGTCACAGAGACTCACCAGGTACCACTGCTGGTTCCACATAGGGTCATCAAACAGCTTGTCAGCCGGGCACTCCCTGCACTGCCCAAGGGATGCTCGCTTGCTGCGCCGTTTTTCATACTGCTGCTCTGCCCATAACACCTGTGGTGAAAGAAGAGGTGACATTTTGTTTGCGGTAGGACAGAATAAACATTTATTTTTTATCTGAACCTTAAAAGACAGCACTCACCCGATCATCCTCCGACAGCTGCCTGGTGACGTGCGTGGCACTTCGCTTCATTCTACGGGGATGTTTGCTATGTCTGAACAAGAAATGGTCCTTCAGGGCCCCAATCTACAAAGACAATATAAAGACTGAATTAAGAAAGTGTACATACATAATGTCCCTGCATGATTTAATCACAGGCCTCTTGGATCATTCTCATATGAGAGCATTAGAAATTTCAGAAACAAAAACATTGTTTGTGAGGTTTTTTTTAGCTAAGAAGAGTGATAAAATCAATATTAAACCTTGATAAAACCACAGCAATTATGGACAGAACACTTGAAATTATTCAACGTTATTCCAAAACCAACACAATAATGCTCTCAAAAGTTATCAATTAGCTCATCAGTAAATATTAGCAAGTAGACGTTGTGGTAGTTTGTAAAACAGAGAATTTGATATTTAAAACAACGATTGACGGCCATAGACGTCCAATCCGTTTTTAATTGGGAGGGGCTGGCAGCGATCGAGTGATTGCTGTCAATGGCAGCCAAAAAGTGAAGTCACAAGACATTTATAAAACAAAAAACAATTAGTAGAACTCCCAGAGCAAAATACACAAGGGGCACAATTATTTTATTGATTATTTAATTCGATATGTAATTATCTTTATTATTCTGATTCCATTTATTATGATTACAAGTTGTAATTTTTTTATTTTATATTTCATGAAGTTTTTTAATTGTTTTGATTTATTCCTATTTAATTAATAGATTTCTTTCAAAAATTGATTCTTCAATCAATTCAATAAAATTATTTAAAATAGTTTATAAATATAAATATTATTGCTCATCGCAAAATACGGGGACCGTAAAATATTGTCCAGTTGGCTGCAATTGACCTGTGGGCTAAACATTTGAAACCCTCTGTCCTATATAAAAGTAATATGGGGAAAAATAAATCATAATTCATGCATTGAATTATTGTTGTAATATGATCTTATTTTATTATTGAGTTTTCCTGATGCTGCCAATGGTCATAATGTTTAAATTAGTGCTGTATGAAAATGAATATAAAATGAGTAAGTAATAACAAACTGGCAGATATTAAAACTCCACGTTATATTCCACTGAAATCTGTTTTGGCAAATCACTCAGATGTCACTGCAATTCTAATGTGTTTGCATAAGCGATTAAATCCTGACCATAGCATTTGTGGTATGAAGCATATTGAGAGACTCAATTTTAATTAACATCTAATGTTTCTGAGAGTGTCGTTTAAAGGGTAAAAGCTCTAATTTTATAGTTAATAATCAGAAGAAGAAAAAAAAGGGGAAAGTTTTGGATTTGGGGAGACCTTATTATAGTGGCTACCTACCTGTCGGACCAGTTGGTAGTCCAGTTCTCGGGCGATCTCCGCCGCCGCATCCAGCCCACCCGGAATCTCCACGGCCCACTCGTTCAGATATTGTCTGTCCACGGATGGCGAAGCCACCGAGCGGGCAATCGCGGAGGACAGGACGGCGAGAACACAACACATCACCGCTGGACGACATCTTAATTCCATTTCCGATGAAAGCCAACCAGATCAGAACCAAAATCACACCTAAACAGTATAATCTCTTCTAAACAGTGCTGATTCTTTTTTCCCCCTCCTGACAGATGGATGGAAGAGGGCAAGAAGAAAAAAAAACGGTGCGTTTTTGCTCCCTCAAGGAAACACTTGACGATGGTGGAGTGCGTGCGTCGTGCGCGTGTGTGGTCACGACGATGGGCGGGTGTTTGCACGTCAAATTACACCGGCTCTGACGTCAATTCGGCGTCTACCTCCAGTAAAGTATGCGAGCTCGGTCCCTTGAGGAGCAAATGGGGAGGAGGGTGTTAGAGATCAGCCTAAAAATATCACCGAAAAAAAGAATCCGGACGAAAGAAGGCATAAGACTTTAGTGTGATCTCATGAGAAGGAAGCCTGTTTTTTAAGTAGTTTTATTTTTAATATTCTCTGGGAAATCAAGATACACAAGAAGTGTGAAGGTAAAAATCTGGATGAATTGTTCAATATAATCATCGTGTGAGCAGAAAATGAGTCAATGTCCAGCACCAAGGACAGTTCTCTGTCCTCTGCAGCCCTGTGAAACGTGTTAAGAAATGAAATAAGAAAGAGGTTTTTTTTTATACATATGAATGACTATATCAGCCATTACTGGCAACAAGCAACACAATGTTCATCGTTTTTTTTAACACTGCTGATCCATTGTATTGCCATACCTAATCTACTCTATCCACAGTAGGTCCACTTAGTAAATTCTGTGTGAAACAAATATTAATTACTGTGCTTGATTTCAAAATCAAATGGGTGATATAATGTATATATCATTTAGGTGGTCACTATATGGTACTCGGACGTTTCGGGGACCAAACGTCTTTCGATGAAACGTCCGGTCACGTCACTATATACTTAGCATTAGTCATTTGGTGATGTTTTTCGGGTGAAAGAGGAAGTAAGCGTCACTAATAATCAGGATGTAGGGCTAAAATTGTTGTCTTTGATTGCACAGGGAAAGGAGAACAATGAGGGGTAGTCCATGAGAGGCAAGCTGTTTTGTGAGTTCAAAAAGACATACAATACATACATACAAAGATGGACACTGTTGCACATAAACAGAACAAACGAAGAAAACATGGTTCAAACATATTGTCCTTTTCAATTTCTGCGAATTTGACGTGCGAAGGCTCATACTAACTGATTAGCTACGCTCATCTGCTCATGAGCAAACAGCTCCACTCCCGATCAGCAGTATAATCCACCTTTACCTAGCAACAACTGTTTGCTTTGAGCGGATGGCGTGCACACGCACGCACACCCGAACGCATACACACTCAGCAAAAAAGCCACAGAAAACAACAGCCAAATGGACGTTGGCATTTGCAGCACTATATGGTCTCCTCGCTAAGTCTTCCTCATTGATTGTGGCCTCATCTCGCTGTCTGATGACGGCCCACCTTTCCCAGTAATGGACGCAGATCAATCATGTGGCTTTTCCGTCGACTTACCCACAGAAGAAAAACATCGGATGAGGTCAGAGGTGTGACTACATTTAGTCCACTAATCATTTTTTCCAGTGAAAGGTCTGCTTACAGCTCCTGAATGACACACATGAAGCTGCAAGGACTAAACATAAATTAAGTCCCTGAACTGCAATGTACCCAAAATCATTTAAATGTAATAAATATGATGACAAATATGAAAATTATGTTTAATCCTGGTCGGCAACATGGTAATAAATCTCCTTCCCATACACTTACAACATATCAAGCAGCAAATTGGACCTTTGCGTGGATTGTGGTAGACTGTCCTCCCTTAGTATTGTACAAGCATGTAATTTAGGTTAACTGAAGATTCTACTGGGGCGCCCATGGTCAAGTTGGTAGCTCTGGTTCTCCTGGGACCAAGGGGTCATCGGTATGATTCCAGGGTATGACTACCCACTGCCAAAGTGCCCTTGGGCAAAGCACTGAACACTAATTTGCCCCCAGTGAGTTGGTAACACCTTGCCAGCATGCATCCGTTCTAATGTTAAGCACCTTGGTCAAGGTAAAACCCTGTAGATAAAATGTGCTATACATAAGTTCTCTCTATTTCCAGTTATTCTAAATTGTCTATCGGTGTGCTTTGTGGCTGGAAACCGGTCCTGGGTGTATCCTCTCATGTCACCTGGGATGGCCTCCAGCTCAAGTACAACCCAAAAGAATGATAGAAAAAGTACTTTGTGATTACCAATACTATAGGGAAGCTGATATCAGGCAGAAGTCTAATGCTACTTCATTTGGAAGCACTGAAAATCTTTGCTGGTTAAGAAAAGTAGTTTAGTGATGTTTAGTCACTGTCAAGGCAATGGTTTCATTCTTCTTTAGTTGCCAAAGTTGTATAAATCTAATATTGTGTAATGTCAGCTTGATGTCATCTGTGCTGGCATATAGGAGAAGGAAATGAGACACTGATGTTGACACATTCCATATGGTTATCAAGAAGTGAGAAGGTCAGATGGTTGGATCGGGGTGTTGGTGAATATGTCATTCAAACGTCATGCATTTCAAAGCATAAAACAAGAAGGTGTGCTAGGATTTTTATATTTTCCTGAGTTAGGCTTTTTATGTCGTTGTATAGACGTATCAGGTACACAAACAATAAGTATACTGAATTATGTACTATAGTACTGGGCAATTTGAAAAAAAATATTCAATTTAGTTCAATTAAATTCTTAGGTCAATCCAACTAAGATTAGCATGCTGATTCCAAAATATAAGTCAGTATTTTACAAGTGCATCATTTTCTCTCCACAGCTTACCCTTTGTACTCAGTATTATTATCACTTACACTTAATTTTAATTACAGTGACCTTATCATTTTTGACAAACATAATAGTATTGAATAAATATTGCAGGCATTTCTGTTTTGTTCATATTTCATTGTATGTCAACATTTTTTAAGCACACATGTTAATTCTAATAACACACAAAAAGAAAATACACTATTGTTTATAGACTTGAGTCTAAGTGCATGACTTTTTCAGCAATCTGGTGTCCTACAAGTGCAATCAGTGGATTGCAGTCAGGTGCTTCTTGTTTTCTGCAGAAATCTCATTGGTCAAAATGTCTGTGCTGGATCGGTTGGAACAAAAACCTGCACCCACAGCGTCCCTCGAGGACCGGTTTGTTGACCCCCGGTCTATATAAATGAAAAATGAAGACAATGATTCAGTAATTCAATCATATTTTATCACTCCAGTAGAGGGCAACATTGAACGACGACTGCACAGCGTCACCAGTGGAAACACAATGACGTAAATATGACTCATCTCGTCCATTGCTTCGGGGCGTGTTATGAAAATGAAATACTTTACTGGCCAGGTTGAACAAAAAAGGAAATTGACATACAACATTCACCTACTGCGAAACCTACCCGTGCCTGAGACTATTTGTAACTTGAAAACAGAAATGTATTACAAAATAGGAAACACAATTTCAATTTGTAATATTTCTTGTGTTGTATGATTATTTAGACATCTGACTAAAACTCTTTTTCCCAAATGAAAACACCTTTATATTTTAGCGACATCTGAATGATTGTGTAGTTAAATAAAGCTGAGTAGGAAAAAGTGGGCGTGTCCAATAATGATGGCGTTGTTGTTTTTTCTCCTCTGTCGAAACAACGTGGTTCCAAATCGAATGAGGCTAAAATAGAATCCCAATGTTCATATCTAACTAACTACGTATCTCGCTTTTTGTCCAACTTATGGCCAGCATACCCATAAGCACAGCTACAATCTGCCCGTTGCCAAACATCGTTAAACCATCTTAAAGTCTGACTAAAGTGGTGCCAGCGGGAGGGGCAACTTTTCTTTCTTTCTTTTTTCTTTTTCAAGGGACTTTTACGTTCACTTTTGACCTACTACTCGAGCGGAGGAGTGAAACTGTTGAACCGGTTGTCAAGATGCCGCACAAGAGGAGAAACCACGGCCACCACAAAGATCCCAAATCCACAATGGAAGTGAGTAAAACAGCAAAGACACTCAAAAACACGTCGTCCACACGATGGAGAAATATGTTTTTTTAGCCGTTAGGGACGTTCCCTAGGGTTGTGTTTGCCTAAATTGTATTTTTTTTATTCCTTTTAGCTATTAGAAAAATGTCTGCCATTGACGGTGATAAACGTCCAATCCATATGAGGACTGTCTAGCAGCATTCAATAGATTGGACATCTGAATTGTGAGGTTTAGCAGCATTCAATGGATTGGACGTCTGAACTGTTTTTTTTAAGCATTCAATGGATTGGACGTCTATCACTGTCAATGGCAGACAATGATTTTGATATCATGATCAAAAACTCATTTTTGTGGTAACCAGACCACTTCTTTGGAATTACAGTGTACGTACAGCTTTTTGGTTAAGGGAGAGGAACTCTACACAAAGAACACACCCACTCACACACAGGTCGCACTGGACTATTTACTGGGTGAGGAGGAGGAGGGTACTGGAAATGAATGTTTTTGATATGACTTGAGCAGTGAATCAAAAGGGAAGAGCGCACACAGCTTTGTGTTTTAATTGCCCACACTGTGTGTTCTGGGAGTGGCAGGCCCACATTTCGGAGTAGAAGGAGAACCCTAGTGTAGTGGAAGAAAAAGAAATCTTCAAGAGTGAGTTCCGGTGTGGATTTTTCTCAATTCTAGCTTCTTGTTTGCCTCCTCCTGCCTCATGGCGTATGCCGCTTTCTACAACTATGTTGTAAGTATTGTGAGCTCATTTTCTTGCTTTACAAATGTGAGAGGAACATGCCTTTTTCGCTCACTGGCGTATTCCGAGCAGGATTTGGGCAACTGATAACCACTAGAATCATTGTGAATGTAAATCTGTTGTCTAACATCTCAAACTTTTCAGATTTGTGGGAACTTAAGTTGTATGCCAGACAGTGGCAGTAGAGCTTCTTGATGAATCATTTTGCGAAGACATTAGATTTACATTAACATTAAATTAAATTACATTAAAAAACAGTTTAACCATGTTAAGTCATTTTTATGAATCTGTGAAAGCAATTATTTGTCTTGAAGTAAATGATTTTCCCATTGAAACAATAGGTACAACACACAGCATCCTGTCGTGTTCCCCTTGAATGCACTCTCTCACAGTCTGTTGCCAAACAATAACATTTGAGGACATTCCTGCCCTTATGTATTTATTTTTTGGGGTGTTGTCTTTAATTTGCTATGTCTCAATTCATTTAGGGTTTTTAGAACAAAACATCACAAAAAAAGACATAATATAGAATTTTTTGAACCTGAGATAAGTCACGATATGTGCCTACATTATCAAGAAGCATACATTTGTTCTACTTTGAGGAAATATATTAAATTCACATTTAGCAAATTCTTATTTATGGTGAAATAATTTTCAGACTCAGAATGGTACTACTGAAGAAGTGCAACTTCAGAGTCGCTTGTTTTCTATATAAACTAAATAAATAAACATCCACAAAAAGATCATAGGTTTAAGACTATGCAACATAGATATTCATTAAATGTGTTTATCAAATATAATTGCTGCTAACTTATTCACCATTTTCCACCATCGATCCAACTATGAATTTGTCTAATGTAAAAATACATCAGAAGAATAAACTAAAGTCCGAAGGGATTGCATATTTGTCAATTTGTTTTTCTCCCTCTGCAGCTGGGAGCTCTCATGCTAATGAATTATCAATGTTGCACCCTGCAAAAATGGGCGTGTAAATAGTTTTGAGTCAAATGTGCCAATGGGTAGAAATATGAAATGTGTTTGATTCGTTTTGTGACTTCTAAATCATCCTTTCTACTTACTTTGAAGTGTATAACTTTCTGAGACATGATCCATCGTTGCTATGAATTGTACTGTTGTAATATTGCATACTTGTGCAACAATTCTCGGTGACTCATGTCTTGAGACATTTTTTTGGGTAAGTTGTGACACCCAAAACTATGCAGACATCACTAATTCACAGTATGGGAATGACACGCCCACGTTACGAAATGGCAAGAGAAAGTTTTGTTGATATTCATTTAGTGGTTATATTGATGAAAAGGCTTGTTGATGCTTTAGGCATGAATTAGATTTGGATCACTGAATCATGCATTTATTGAAAGGCGTTGGCATATCTTACTCAGTTTAGCCTTTATTACACTTTTAGTACACTTATACCTCATAAGTTCATCTAATTGCATCCAGCCTCTCACAGTTAAAATAGATTGTATGTCAATTGCTGGCAATGATAGTGAAATAATCTGTGCGATCACAATAAACCAAAATAAATAAAATTACCTTTGCGACCCTTGTGAGGATAAGCGGTTTAGAAAATGAATGAATGATTAAAGGATTGTTTTTTTTTATTTACAACAAAATATTTTTTATTTTTATTGTCCATCGCCATATTCGAGTGGACAACACAAATGCTACAATTGAATATTAAATGGGAGCTGAAAAATATTGTTCGCAGGCTGCAATTGGCCCCTGGGCTGCAATTTTGAGACCCCTCTCCTATTTTAACGGAATGAAATAAAAATAAATAAAAATCATCAAAAACAGAAAAAAATTGTGGATGAAAAGGTTAAGTCAGATTTTGCTGACAGTATGTGAATACTGCGAGCTAAAATAAAGTGTAAACACGTTTATGAGACAAGACAAATTATTTCAGCCCCCAAATAAATAAAAAAAGCCTTTAGCTATGCGTGTGCTGTTAACAATGCAACACAGTGATGATAATGTGTTAAAGGCATTAACCTCCATAATAGGAATACATGCAACACCAGGGGAATCCTGTTACATGCATTTGCGCTGCTATAAACAACAGTACACACTATTATGATGACAATATTTGTAATGCCAACTATGCATTTAATTGTCATTTCTCCTGTAACGCTATCACATTAAATCTTCATGCCTGATTTTGATGAACTAACTAACACTTCAAATTGTCTCCCACGGTACATCAGCTAGTTTAACAGGCTGGTTTTGACATGAAACTGCCACTAGTGTGATTGTTTCCGTGACAGGGAGTGTGTCGTGCTCCGTACACCTGTAGAGAAAGACAAATGAGTTGAGACATGGCATGTAATGACATGTTCTCTACATGTTATTTTTCCCTCTTGAAAAAGTGGCACCAATCCTCAAATTCGATGTCGACACACTGGCTTCGTGAAAATCGTGTAATATTAAAAAAAACAGATACAGTACAGCACAGGTTTTTTTAATGATCATTTTGCAATCAATACAGCACAGCAGAGATTCTTACGTTCCAGCTAAAACTAGCACAGAGTGCCATGACACTCATTTATATTTGTCACCCATAACTTGCTTTGCTGGATTTAGTAAGCTGGACTTGAGGGTTCAGTGACCAGTTCATCTTGCCTGCACAAACAGGAGCAGCAAGTTTTAAAGGCAATAATTATGCAGACCACATACCGATTTTATCTGGGTGACTCACGCAAAGGCTCTACCTATTGTGTACACACACACACACTCCACCCAAGTACGGTCCAAAGAGACACACAATTTGCATGAGTGCAGAATTTGCACTCCAATGTTACACTAAGTGGCAATTTAAAATAATAGTTTAAAAATTCCTCCTTATTTTTTTGTCTTTGCGTGAGTGTTAAAAGAAGAATATTTGGTAGTACAGCTATTTTGTTAAATTTTTGTCGTTTAGACGTAAATACCATTTAGTTCATATGCTTGCTAAATTACTACTTTATCAAGAGTGTAATATTTGCCTAGTGTTATAAAAGGAAGAATTTGTCTAAAACTTGCATTTCCAAAATAAGCAATGCATGATACTTGAAATCAATAGATTTTGTGAAATATTACTCAAGTTGTCGACACTTGTCTTAAAAAAAAGACATCTATTGCCATGCATTGAGACAAACTTTGTTCGGATTAAGAAATAAAAATCCCCCTACTCATCTGCCCTCAGTTGACTTGGACTCACATCCAAAAGTATGAAATCCCAAATTTATAACTTTTTGCGCAAAGTCGCCTTCTTGACAAAATGTGTCAGTGTGGAAAATGCGGGAGAAATTATAATCCAATACAGTCAGTAAGAAATTAAGTTTACATAAACTCCCTTATATATATATATGTATATAACAGTTGATTGATCTGTGAGTGTTCACTCATGAATAAGGCCAAATAACTAGATGTGTGCATGCATATTGGACAAAATAGTGCAGCTTTATAATGCTTAAGAGATTTTTTTTAAAGTAACATCACATTCACATCCATAGTTCACATGTATGTGTTAAATGCATTCCGGCTCAGATGGCTCAGATCACTTCTCTTTTAATCCAAGAGAGTTAAAGCCCAGCCTCTCACTAACTCGGACACGTGTGAGCTTCCCTTCCTGTCCTTCCACGTCACGCCTTCTTCCGAGGAACACACCCATTTTCCTCTTAGCCCCCTCCTCCTTTCCATCCCTTTCCCTCCTCCCTGCATGTTGGAAACATGCTGCGAGCCGACAGTCCTGCCAGCGGCTGACAGACAAACACTCACACATAAACACACACCGGTGCCGCTAGACAACATGGGGCAGATACTGAGCTGGATCCGAGGCCCCCGTGAGACCCCGACCCTGCAGGATGTTGCCGTGGAACAGCAGGTGTGTGTTCATGTGTGTCAATGTCTGTGACTGTGCCATGAAATTTGCTGGGCAACCTTCTGAAAGGATCCACTTGTGTGTTGTTTTGGTCACTGTAAATCAGACTGCAAAGAGACGAACACAAAGCTTTCTCTGCACTTTGTCTTTTACCGTCTAAGAGAAACTCTAATGGAGGAAAAATGGGCTGGCGTAAGTCCAAGGCAAGACCTCTCTCCCAGTTTCCGGAATGTGGAGTTCCTGCAAGCTAAAAGTTGTGTTTTTAAGCAGTCCAATATTCAAGCGTTGCCTGGACAAGGCGTTCACTGTTCGCTTACATTTTCTGTAGGCGCACAAGCGAGAGCGTCTTTTTTTCCCCGTTTTCCAGTGATTGTTGATACTCAGGAAAAGGCTTTGGGTCCTTGGAGAGTTTCAGTCTGTCTCACCCAAATAGCATTCTCATGTGATAATGTGCTGCGAAGCAGTAATCTGAATGGGTGTGTTGCAGGTCTTGGGTTATAATTTATTTTTCTCTTCGTGCAACGTCAAATTCTCACTCGGGACCTTAAGTGCAGTTGGTGTTTGTTATTTTTATGAGCGTATTGGGAATACATTGCAAATCCGTGTTGATGATTCTGCTTTCGGTACTTTGTTTATTTATGCGTGACTGGTCAGCAGAGAGTCATGATCATTTTCTTTAGAAGGGTCTTGTGCTCAGGTTCAGTTTCCAATTTCCAATAGCTGGAAGCATTTTCATTACAAGGGCAGGAAACAGTCTTTGGGAAAACATACCAAGTCGGCACATGCACAAGCATCAGAGCAAAGTCCAGAGATAAGGGGAGCGCAGGCCCATGAAAGGTTGAGTATTTCTTTATTTATTATTGCTGTATACTTTAGGGGTGGGAATCACCAAAGAACTCTGCCGAGTTCCCCTGGTACTGATTACACAATACAGTAAAAATTGTTACTTTACTAAAATCACATTGTGACGTTACTTAAAGAGGTTTTAGCCCACATTGTTCAATTTTATATGTAATAGGTCATTACTGGCATCATTAATTACTTCAAAACTTGAAATAAATCGGACCGTTTCAATCTGTTTTAGGTTTGTTCATGATTTAGAAGTGATTTACTACTTCTCTGTTTGCAGTATTCACAGGTCCGCTGTGTTGGTTAGTCCGTGTCATGTTCAGGTCACTGCACATTTGTTGCAACTTGTCTTGATTCTGACGTTCAGCCGTCATCAATAAATGACTGTTCTAAGTGCATTAGTCAGGTTTACTCATATGTGTTGCAATTCTTTAAATAGGACAGGGAAATCTGCTGAATAGATAAGATTAACAACGTTCTATATGTATTGCAACATGGTGTCATTCATACAAAAGTAATACTGCACATTTTCTTACAGAGTAGATACATAATTTGCAGTTAAAGTGAAAAAAATCCAGACTTGAACATGACTTGGAATACAGATTTAAATCCTGCTTGAAGGTTTGTCTGCTGTCTAAATGCAGCATCGCCGGCTCAAGGGCTTACTCTTCAAAATATTTGACATAGTCTGTTTTTATTTCTCCTGTTTGTCCGGATACCCAAGCAGAGACAATTGGAATTCTTGGTTTGAGACGTAACATGAGCACGTGGCATTAAAAAAAAGTTGTTGACATGCCATCAGAGTTCTAATTATCATGCACCATTTTTCATAATTGCTGCTGAGTATGAACTCAATGTATATTGATCTTTTTAAAAGCAATATGTGCTTTCCATAAGGCTATAGACTGACAGTCAGAGGGTAAGTTGAAGTGAAGGGCAAAACTAGGGAATGATATATGAGGCTAAATTTAGATAAGGCAGAGCAAAGCACACCGAAAGTGGGTGGATATAGATGCACAAGGGAATTGGAGAAGTTGTTGCTACATTTAAACTTTCAAGCTCATGAAGAACTTGTTTAGCCCCCCACTTCACCCAAAAGCTTTACCTTGTGACCCTGAAAAAGAGAAACACCAGAACACAAAATGTATTTTTATGGGCACACATCTTGTTTAGAGTTTGGCTTTTACTCAATATTATTTATTAGCATATTTTTGCCGTCAAATTTTTGGCATCGCCCTCATAAACAATAGAATAACACTGGATGATTCACATTAATTCTTTCAAAAACTGCAATAACTCAAGAGTGGAACCGAATATACACGGGAAATTTAAACAATAAACATAATTTGGATGTTCTGCTGTAATGAATCAATAAACCCAAAGGTACTTTACTATCAGTAAACTGAATTCATTTTAATCCCGGAATTTTTCCCAGATTTATACATCTGAACAAGCCCCTTCAAGTGATCAGTAGCAGTAATAAAGCGTTCACAAAATTCCCAATTGGAGAACTTTAAAAACCTGTAAAACCTGATATGTATTTATCTTTCATGCCTGTATCAGAACCACATTGGAAAATAGTGCTTGCCGAGAAGTGCTTTTGTTTGGACAGTAGGTGGGAGACACCCGTAATTGGTTCTCATTCGCAAAACTAACACATTAAATACTGTATTTCTACTTGCGATCTGTCCAAAATAGTGTCCAAAAACATGTCACACATGAATGTATTGATAAATGTATTTTACTGTGCCATCCTTTATTGCATTGTTTGGTATTTTGCAGACATGCGCACTCACGTCAGATATTCGTTTCCTGTTCACATTTATAGTTTGTTGGTCTTCTTGGCAGGAAGTTGCAAAACTGTCTTCAATACCCAGTGGGTGATTTGATGTATATATTGTATATATTTTGGCATCTGTTTTGGATTTCTTATAAGTCTACAGTTTCTTTTGTCGTTAATACATTTTTAAAACTAGCATTTCACCCCTATAAGACGCAAGACGCAGATGAATAACTGTGCAGATTACAGTTTAGGGAGGGGTGGGATCGGGGTCTGCTTTGGTTCATTATTTGACAACACAGATAAGTGTTGTGAGAGGTTCCAAAGTAATGCATTCGGCTTCAGTGCGAGCTTGCACTGTTGTCTTTCTGAAACAAACCTGCTCTTTGTTGTAGTCAAAAGCAGAATGAGAGACTCTGTTGTCTAATTTGGTAAAGCTGTTCAAGTACATTTATTCTACTCAGATGCCACGACAAACGAATATTCAAAATAGGAAGCATTTTTTGTTCTTTTGAGGGTTTTTTTTAGGGTAAAGGTCAAATATTTAGAAGCTAGGGGGAGCCTTTTGAACATACAGACACGCCTTTGTGAAAGGTCTTCTTTAATCAAGTCTCTAATTTGTGTTTTTTATATTCATCCACTCTGGATTTGAGGCAAGTCCATTCATGTAATATTTTCATGATTTAAACACATGTACACAGGCAAGAGCCAACATTTATTCATTTATGGGCCACAACGTTAGATAGACTTGAACATTAGTATTCTTCTCCGTCCAGAAATATGTTGAATTAAAATTACACATTTTCACAATTATTTGGTAAATGTCTAACTCTGAGAAAGACTGCATTGCATTTGCTATTGATAGAGTTCAATAATATCTTAAACAGCTTTGTAGAATTATTACCAGTCCTTCAAGAACTAAACCACACATTAACCATATTTAGTGTTCCAGTTAGCGCATGTATACTGACTGACAGTTGAAGACAATGTCTCTAAAAGCCTGTTGCATTTCACTCGGGTGTTAATCTTCAAACACAATATAGCACCAAGGTGTGTGATGACAAACACGAAAAGCCCACAGAGAAGGCCACTTCATTGTCACTTAAGTGTTTTGAGTATTATTAGACAGAGGGAGGAGCTGCAATTCTTTCTCACGACAATCAAGCATAGTTAAAATGATGATCTTGCAAAGCGGACAAAGTCAGATTACGTTTAGTTTCCCCCTCCTCATTCTTCCTATTTGGCTACTTTACTAGACATTTCTCTTGGCCTGTTTGTAAATGTCCTGTGAAGGCCAGCATGTCTTCTCATGTCTTTTTGGTCATTTTTCTTTCTATGAACAATTTCTTTATTTACCACCATGTTGGTTTGGGTTGGGTCCACAAGAACATGTGATGGGATCCGCCTCCTTCTTTTCTCTTCTTTCCAACCGCACACACTTGGTCTCTGTTGGAGTGGCTGTGCAGTCTAGATTCCAGAGCAGTGAGTCTATCAGTCACACCCAGATGCTGCCGAACAACACCAACATTTACTTCTATAGCTATTTCTCTTCCTTCTTTCACGTCTAAACATTCCCGACATGCAGGCCATCATTCCAGTTATTGAACTGCCACATCCATATTTTTGACCTCCTATCCCTGGACACTCCAAACCCTTTGCACGGGTCAATGTTATTTATTTATTTATCTTCACACTCAGGCAAGTAGGCGGTCCGACACTAGCCACGCTGTCCAATCTGACTGAGCCTGCTCGGCTGGCTTCGCGGTGAGGGGAGGGATCTGAGTCATGCCAGCTTGTGGTGCACTTCCTAAAGGGCGGAGAAACAAATTCTGCTCGGTTGGGTGTGTTTTCCGACGTGGTGATCTGTGCATGAAAGTGCTGGATTAAAAGTGCCGTAGAGACGATCTCAGGTAACACAGACAGAAAGGAAAGGATTTGGGCCGTGCATACAGCAATTTAAATAGGAGATACTGTCTGAAAAGCAGACTCATGGTATGTATGTAGATTGCAATTTTCTTTGGTAAATGTGCTTTGTTTGGGTGCGTGGAAGGACTTCCTGACTTACCTGTCAACACTTCTAATTCTGTCGTGAAATGGATTGTTTGTCAACACTTTCTCTTGCTTTTTAATGAAGTTTGCTTTGTGTTGAGTGAGCTATCAAAAGTGAAAAGACAGCCTTGTCGCAGTAAACAACACGACAACTATTCTATTTATATCCTCCATTGCTCTCTCAGTAATTCAACAATAGTTTTAAAAAAAACAACAACAACTATTCAGCAGGTGGTTCTGCGACTTTCCAGGGGTTTAGTGTTAATTTTGTTAGCCCCATAGTCAATGGGTTCGGTTGTTGCCAAATGACAAGAATACTGTACTTGGGCCCTCCTGTATTAAGTTTGCATACTCTCCCATTCTGACCCCAGTGAGGATAACGTGGTTCCGAAAATGAGAGGAGAAATGGGATGCTGGATTGCCAAATAAGAATTATGGTGAATTATGGAGGGTACCAGAGGTGTCAACTGAAGCTAGAAGTGATGGAAGTGGAAGTGCTAGTGCAGGGGTGGCCAAGTCCAGTCCTGGAGAGCCCCTATCCAGTCTGTTTTCCATATCTCCCTCCTCTACCACACCTGAATCAAATGACCAGCTCATCAGCAGGCTCTCCAGAAGCTTGATACTGATCCAGATTATTTGATTCAGGTGTGCTGATGGAGGGAGATATGGAAAACGGACCGGATAGGGGCGCCCGAGGACCGGACTTGGCCACCCCCGTCCGTGTAAGTGGAAAAGGCAAACAAAGATTGCTGAGGTGCAAAAAGAAATCTTTTCTGCTTGTACTTTCTAGTTTTGGGGAACCCCTCTTAAGGCCAGGTTTTGTTTTATTTAGCTGAGTACATGAGCATATCTACAAAGAGACTTGCTTTATTGCATGAAAAAAAACAGAGAGTTGAATCAGGACAACTTGCGGTTGCAACGTTTCAAGTAACTTTTTTTTGTCCGAGAAGAGCATCACTATGCTGCTCCAATTCCTCCTTGATGGGGCTTACTTTTTTAAAAGTACCATGAGGAAAAAATATAAATAATTTATCTTGTATAACTTTTTTTGCACCTGATATGCAGTTATGTCCAACAAAATTGCATTGCTCAATGGACAGTATGTCTCTATTATTTTGTTCCAGCTTTTGAGAAATGTTGCCAAATTTCATTCACAAATGCAAACATTGCATTAGTTTTGATAGATGGCACGTGAAAAATGAGTCTGTTTCCTTCTCTTCCTCACATGTTGAAAATGACTCATGTCAATTACAATAACACATGATTTGATCTCCTGAGTTTTAAACCCAAGTACTATTGTCAATGATACTGCATCAGAAACTAACCCTTTCACACTCCCCTCTTCCTTTGCCCCTTTTTATATCATGATGATGCACCAACTCTATTTTAAAGCATTAGCAGTAGTTAGAGAAGCAGCTGCTGCCGTCCGGGTGCACGTGTCAGTCGGTGGTTGTGATGGGCGGAACTCGAGATTAGTCATCACTTTTCAAAACAGGCTCGGGCTTAAACTACATAGTTAGGTAAGGCCTAGCGCATTATTAGTGCTCTGACATCAATGTCCTCATTTTATGTATTTGATAGCTCACATAGGATTGCGTGACGTCGTTTATGCATCACACCCATCGAAACCTGAGCACAAATCATGGATTTATATGGTATTTTGTTTTTTTATGTTGACTTTAGAATAGTATGTAAAAAATATAAGACGGTTTTATTTTGGGTTTCCGCAAAAGTTGGTGTTCTTAACTGACCAAAGTTGTTTGTACAGTTTTTGCTTGAAAATGTTGGTCAGTTTATCACTAATAATGGTGAAATGATGATTAAAAATAAATCACACCTTGTGTCCCATTGCAAGGTTTTGGTTTTATTTATTATTGCCTTAAGAGTCAAATAGAGTGCTTCAACTGCAGGCAGTCACCTGAAATGACCAGAAAGAGGAAAGTTTCTATTGTTCTCAAATGCACTTACGTAAATCAGTGACAGGTTGTTTTGTAAAGCTAAAATATATAAAGGTTAAAATGCCAGCTTCATCGCTATAGCAACTTTGATTATGTTTTACCTAAACCATCTTGAAGTAAAGTCAATGCTGGCACGCAACTTAAGAAAACAAGAACTTTTCCCACTGCGCTGTGAGTTGCGTTCTGAACCGGTTCATCATCCACCATCATAACTAAGGATTGTGTTTGGCAATTGTGTTGAGGGCCATATAGAAATCCACTGCAAATCAAAGCAGGGTATTAAGAAGATATTTCAGGTATTGTTTAATCATTTTGTGTTGTTTACTGTGAGCATGCTTGTGAAGCATAACATGTGGGCATAACCTACTAGAAGGTGGTTGTTTACGTTTGAGATTAAAGAAGTGTTGATGGACTGTGATTCCCTTTTGATTAAGATGCTGTTTACACTAAGAATCAATATTTTGACTCCAAATATTTTTTGCCTATAGTATTATTCCTTCACTTATAAGACTTTCTATATACCACTTACAAGATAGCATTGGTCAAATGTTTCCATACATTATGAAAAGTTTTCAGTTGTACACTGCCTTCATATGACCGAAAAACAAATGACTCGCCCAATCCAGTTAAGCAACTTCCCATTGAATTTTAGAGCGCAAAAATCATCCTGTATCCCACGTGTTTAAAGAGAAATGTGCTTTTCTTTCAGAATGTACGAACAGGTAGGAAAATTATGTCATTTCAGGAAAACAAAGACTAATGGGCACTTTTACAGTGTTTAACAAGCTGGCAATTCCGATACAATTACAGGCAGTTTAATTAGCTACCAATTTGTGCCAACCGGGTATAATTTAGTTCACAAAACACATTCACATGATCAATTCCCATTTAAAGATGGCGTGAATGGTTGTCCGTCTGCGCAATATGTGACCTGTGACTGACTAGCAACCAGTTCAGAGTTTAGTTAACCTTTCACTTAAAGTCTGCTGACTTCAGCACCCTGCAACCTTAAACATGATAACCGCAGTAGAAAATAGATGATTGGAAATTCAAACTAAAGGGTCTTGTCTTCAGTGTTAACTGATTGATCATAATAAAAATATCCCAGATTGCGAAGTCATTTCACACTCAACTTCAGTCTGCAATTGTCTGGTAGTAACTTAGCAACAATATTATTTACTGCTGAAAACACAGCCACATGACTAGTCAAGCGGTAGTGTGATGCCTTGGGTGCTCTATGAGGTCACTTGATTATCATTCAGTCTTCACAGCTTTTCTTGTTCTCTTCATAGTAAACCAGAATGTGAGACACAATATGCAGTAATGCCGTGGTTTGTTGTTGTTGAGGTAAAGCGAGCGTGAGAATACATTTCATTTGAATGTTTTGGCCAAGTTTAAGACTGACTCTGCCATGTTTAACATCAGCTGCTGTTTAAGAAACTTTTACCTTCAAAATGGTTGTTTTGGAAAAGTGATCAAAACAACACAGATAATATTACGACATGAAAATGATTTGATAGACAAAAATATGTCCCTTGTGCCTCAATGTGATCTTTGTGGGTGGTTCAACAAAACAGACACACCCAATAATCACACAACTGGGTCACAGATGTTTTGTTTTGTGACGCCTGCAAGCAACAGTCTCACCTTAAGTGAGCAATCCCCCCCAAATCAACCATAATTGCTGATTGTTTTATTTCCTTTTACATATTATCATCTGTATTAGTTTTGTTCTTGACTTTCACTCTATTTGATTTCACATTCCTTCAATCCTAAATAAACAACTTGCAGTCTTTTTTTGCTTTGTGATCTTCAAACGATGACTCCAGTTTTGTGTAGTTTGCTTTTTTATATTTTTTTCCATGTTGGCTAACTTGTCTGTGTGTATGTGTGTGTGTGTGTCTTTGCAGTCGCAGCCCAAACAGGCCACACCCAGACCAGCAGCTCAAGTCTCGACTGGGACGGCTTCTCAGTTTGAGGTAGCAAAATTTCCTTTTGAAAAACCACAAAGCTCTTATCTCAACTCACTTTCTCCATTTCCTACTGAAAGTGAGCTGTTTTTTGTTGTTGTTGTCTAAATGACCTTTAACTCTAATGTTATGTGGGCAATGTGGAATATTGTTGTTGTGTTTCCTGTTCCACCGCCAGATGTTTTGAGAGTGATGTCTTAAATTTCAAAAAGGGAACAAAGTTGTGATGTCACGCCCAGTTTCATTAGGAAGATATTAACCCAATTGAAATACATTTTTAATTGTTGTCATGAGCTCCAAGTCGAAATTATTTGACCAGTGAACCACCTACTTAATGTGCTTTGTTGATATATATGGTAAATCAGTTTGCTGAGTGATTTGAGCCAGAAGGTACTTTATGTCAATGAGGGCAGATGATGGACATCTTCACTCCTGATGCTTTTCAGAAAGCATCATCAGGATCTACCATGGCTTCCAAACCTGGCGGGGTTACGACCCTAAAAGGTGGGATATCAGGAAGTACTTCAATCGGGACAGCAGGACAGGGAGTTCCTAACGTGAAACCCCAGGTAGACAGACACTGGGTGATGGTAGCGGGAGCTCGGCTATAATGTGACAGGAATTTCCTGCTTTCCTTTTCTGGTGTTGCTCGCTTATCTTGATGCCAATCACTGGCTTCTTCTTTTCGCGTGTGTAGTCTCAGCTTTGTCAAAGCTGTGTGTCTTCACTTTCTGGATTCACTTTCCCGCAAGCCTTTGAGCTGCTGACACACATAACCTCACGGCATCCAGTAAACACTTGCTCCTTGGTTTGTAGACTAACACCACCTCCACTGTTATTGACATGTCGTCTGCTGGGTCAATTGTTGTCAGCATGACATTGTAAATGATACAGAGGGTAATTGAAGGTATCTTGGAGTTGAATGGCTGATAGATGTTTGCATCTGTTCACTTTTTGCATCTAAGGTTATTCTGAGACATTTCTGCCATTTTGGATCTTTTGACTAAATTAACAATGTGTGTTTTTTGGGGGAGTAATTGGTATGATTTGGTTTGTAGACGGGACCTGTCTCCACTATAAAGTCTTCTTTTGCTGCCAGTGGAACAGCAGTGACTACAGCATCAGCAGCTAATGCTGCCATGTCGACATCTAAAGGCTCGCCAAAAAACACGGCCAAGGTATACTTGACCGATTAACTGGTCAACTGGCCAACTCATTTGTACCATGATGGGCCTCAAATAATTATGGATTGCCTTAAGGCCAATTCTGACTGTCAATGGCATATACATTTATTAATTATTGCTTAATCAGAAGTGAAAGAATAGTGCACTATTTGTATAAGGTGTCCTGTAACAAAAACTGCTTCTTAATTTTTTTTTTGGGGGGGGGGGGTTGTAAACAATCTGCAATGTTGGTACAGATTTTGGTAAAAAACACATGAGGTAGATGATGATGTCATAGATTTGCTTTAGGAAGCTACATAAAATCATGTGTTGGTTGGTGATGACAACTCTGAAGAAGTAAGATGGCATTATTTTACAGCTTGGACTTTTGCTGATCTCTATTATCTCATCTCATTTTCTGAATTGCTTTATCCTCACTAGGGTTGCAGGGGGTGCTGGAGCCTATCCCAGCTGACTTCGAGCCAGAGGCGGGGACACCCTGAATTGGTGGCCAGCCAATCGCAGGGCACGAGGAGACAAACAACCATTCATGCTCACACTCATACCTCGGGGCAATTCAGAATGTCTAATCAGCCTACCATGCATGTGTTTGGAATGTGGGAGGAAACCAGAGTACCCTGAGAAAACCCACACTGATAGATTTTTTTTAAATTCCTTTTATTGCCACTTCCGAATGTAATGCAAAAGACGCAATTTCCCCCGGGACACTATCGGCATTGCAAAATATTGATAAGTTGGTGGAAGCTTCATCTAAAAAAACTGTCATCCACTCTTGTTCATCACTTTTTTACAGTTCTGGGACTATAAGGCCAATGTTGTTGATTACTATATACTGTCTATAAGTGAACATTCGTTTATGTATTGACGGTTCATGCATTGATTTAGATTCATGATTGCAGGTGCAGGTGGAAGTTCCTCGCACAGTAGAAACAATCGGAGCC
Organism: Stigmatopora argus; assembly: GCF_051989625.1. NCBI lineage: Eukaryota > Metazoa > Chordata > Actinopteri > Syngnathiformes > Syngnathidae > Stigmatopora > Stigmatopora argus. The sequence continues at coordinate 10,311,257 of NC_135392.1, read as the reverse complement.
AAAGAGGTAAATTGTCAAAAACCTCTGCAAAGCATGTTGGCACGTAGCTTGCAAGCGTGTGCTCAATTGATCGGCATGTACAGGGACCTGCAGTAGATCCATTTGACGCCTTGGCCAGTATACTTCCACCGGTTGATCCGGTTACCCCTCGAGAACCTATCTTCACTGGGCCTGAGGTCAAAGAGGTACTGCACACTGTTGATTTTGAAGAGATCAGATGGAGATTGAATGCACTGATAAAAGCAGCATGGCTCTGGTTTTACGTAACCGTGTGTTGCATGTGTCCCAGCATGACGCCACATCTAAGGAAGCTCCAAAGTGTGGAGAAAGAGAGGAGACACTGCCTCCAGGTTACAGATTTGAAAATATGGTCAGTTTTTTATTTCAAGATTTAAGGGCCAATTTTAAAGCCTTCCACTTCAAAAAAGATTGGGTTGATGTATTTTTTTCAAGTATGAACGCATTGGTTGCTATCGATGCCGAAAGATGTCCAATCCAGTATTTTTTAGAAGTGAACATTATAATTTGTTGCGAGGGTGAATGAGTGTTTTTTTGTATAATTAAAAAGCCCCTGTGTGTAGTGCATCTACAAAACACACAACTTTCACTTCATGAATTTTCAATTCCACAATATTTTGATTCGTTGAGCTCCACCAATGAATTAATATTAGTGTTGAAAAACAACACTTATCAATATACACAAAAAGAAACTTGACATTCTTTTAAGAAAACAAATAAATTACTTATTTTTCAGTTTCATCAAGTAATCATTCAATTTCCTTTTTCCCACCTCCTCAATACTCATTTTTAGGCCGGGCTCCCTGCAGATGTCAAACCCAAAGATGTTCCTGTAAGTAGCTATTATTTTTTTCATCACTGTTCTCTTTTCAATGAGTTGACACAGTTAAAGGACACACAAGTTTGAGGAATGTTGCATTGTCTTGCTGTATGTTGTCTTTGCTAACTGCCCAGAGGACCCTCACCTTCCCTACTCAATCTTGTTGGCTCTTGTCCAACGTTCACATACAAAATTGGACAAGTATTACAACACACATTCATATAGAATTTACCGCGAGCTGCAATTATCTGTGCCTCTTAATTCCTGAACAGATTTCATATTTTCTTACATATACATACAGGACCCAGTACTTTTCCTTAGAGAGTGTATCATGCGTTCACCCTTACACCCACATTTAATCTACAAGTCAAGTTAAGAAATGCCTTTCTTCAGTCTCAACAAACTCCTTTTCTTTCGAG